>NC_041225.1:86762358-86809595 GCF_002837175.3 Physeter macrocephalus
TTTTTTTTTTTTTTTTTTTGTGGTACACGGGCCTCTCCCGTTGTGGAGCACAGGCTCCGGACGCACAGGCTCAGCGGCCATGGGTCACGGGCCCAGCCGCTCCGCAGCATGTGGGATCTTCCCGGACTGGGGCACGAACCCGTGTCCCCTGCATTGGCAGGCAGACTCTCAACCACTGCGCCACCAGGGAAGCCCTAAAATCTATTTTCTTAACCTTAACTGATCTAACAGTTTGTTCGAAACAGTAATAGCAACCTAATATACCTTATGGATAAGTGACATAAATTGATAGAAATGTTACAAGAAACAGGTGGGGAAAATTGAGAATGCTGTGTTATGATGTCCTTGCACTACCCATGAAGGGACACTGTTATTTGAAAATGGACTTGGAGTCATAGTAAATTTATATTTCAAACTCTAGGGCAACCACTAAAAAAAGTACTATAATTGATATGATAAGACAGGAGAAACAAAGGAATCTAAAATGTTCAATTACAACCACAGAAGGCAGAAAGAGAGATAAAAAACAAACACAGAACAAGGGCAATGAGTAGAAAACACCAACAGATATGGTAGATATTACTCTAACTATATCAACAATCATTTCAAATGTAAATGACCTAAATATTGATTAAAAGGTAGAGATTAACAGAGTGGATGAATTTAAAAGATGCAAATATATGTTATCTACAAGAAACTCACTTTAAATATAGACACAGACAGATCAAAAGTAAAGAGATGGAACAAAACATATTAATTTCAGACAAAGTAGACTTCAGAGTCAAGGAAAATTATCAAGAATGAAGAGGTAATTCAAAGCAATCTACAGATTTAACACAATCCTTATCAAATTACCCAGGGCATTTTTCACAGAACTAGAAAAATAATCCTAAAATTTATATGGAACCACAAAAGACCCAGTATTGCCAAAGCAAACCTGAGGAAAAAGAACAAAACTGGAGTCATAACCCTTCCAGACTTCAGACAATACTACAAAGCTACAGTAATCAAAACAGCATGGTATTGGCACAAAAACAGACATATGGATTAATGAAACAGACTAGAGTGCCCAGAAATAAACCCACACACCTATGGTCAATTAATCTTCAATAAAGGAGGCAAGAATATACAATGGAGAAAAGACAGTCTCTTCAGCAAATGGTGTTGGCAAAGTTAGACAGCCGTATGTAAATCAACAAAGTTAGACCACTCTCTCACACCATACACAAAAATAAATTCGAAATGGATTAAAGACTTAAATATAAGACACAACACCACAAAACTCCTAGAAGAGAACATAGGCAAAATATTCTCTGAGAGAAATTGTAGAAATGTTTTCTTAGGTCAGTCTCCCAAGGCAAAAGAAATAAAAGCAAAAATAAACAAATGAGACCTAATCAAACTTAAAAGCTTTTGCACAGCAAAGTAAACCATAAACAAAATGAAAAGACAACCTACGGAATGGGAGAAAATATTTGCAAATGACTGACAAGGGCTTAATTTCCAAAATATACAAACAGCTCATACAACTCAATATAAAAAAAACAAACAACCCAATCAAAAAATGGGTAGAAGATCTAAATAGACATTTCTCCAAAGAAGACATACAGATGGCCAACACACATGAAAAGATGCTCAACATTGCTAATGATTAGAGAAATGCAAATCAAAACTACACTGAGGTATCACCTCACACTGGTCAGAAGGGCCATCATCAAAACATCTACAAATTATAAATGCTGGAGAGGGTGTGGAGAAAATGAACGCTGCTACACTGCTGGTGGGAATGTAAGCTGGTACAGCCACTATGGCAAACAGTATGGAGGTTCCTCAGAAAACTAAAAATAAAGTTGCCATATGATCCAGCAATCCCATTCCTGGACATATATCTGAAAAAGATGAAAACTCTAATTCAAAAAGATTCATGCACCCCAATGTTCATAGCAGCACTATTTACAATAGTCAAGACATGGAAGCAACCTAAGTGTCCCTGGACAGATGAATGGATAGAGAAGATGTCACACACACACACACACACACAATGTAATGTTACTCAGCCATAGAAAGAATGAAATAATGCCATTTGCAGCAACATGGCTGGAACTAGAGATTATCATACTAAGTGAAGTAAGTCAGCATGATATCATTTATTTATGGAATCTAAAAAGATGATACAAATGAACTTATTTTGTGAAATCAACTATACTTCATACTTCAATTAAAAAAAAGAATAAAGAGGGCATTGCATAATGATAAAGAGGTCAATTCTCCAAAAGACGTAGCAGTCCTTCGTACATACGTGTCAAACAACAGAGCATAAAATATGTTTGCCAAAAACTGATATAACTACAAGAAGAAACAGACAAATCCACTATTATAACTGGAAACTTCAACATACCTCTATTGGTATTGACAGATCCAGCAGCCAGAAAATCAGTAAGAAAATAGTTGAACTGAACAGCACCATCAATCAAGTGGATCTAAGTTGTATTTACAGAAAAATTCGTCCAACAAGAGCAGAACAGATTATCTTCTCAAGGTCATATAGAACACTCACTAATATTGACCACAGTCTGGGCCATAAAACATATATCTTAACAAATTTAGAAAAATAAAAATCATACAAAGAGTGCTTCAAGACCATACTAGATATCAAAAACAACATACCAAAAACAGAAAGATGGCTGAAAAATCCCAAAATACTTGGAGATTAAATAATACATTTCTAAATAACACTACTCAAAGAAGAGGTCTCAAGAGAAATTTAATATTTTGAATTAAAGGAAAATACAACTTTTAAAAATTTGTGGGATTCAGTGACAGTAGTTCTCAGAGGGAAATTTATAGCACTGAATGAGGATATTAGAAAAGAAGAAACAACTAAAATTAATAATCCAACCTTCCACCAAAGGAAACTGGAAAAAGAAGAGCAAATTAAATCTGAAATAAGCAGAAAAAAGAAATAATAAAATTTAGGAAAAGAAACCAATAAAATTGAAAACAATAAATAAAGTAATGAAAACTTGGTTCTTTAAAAAGATCAATAAAATTGATAAACTTCTAGCCAGGCTAAGAAAAAAAGACTGAAGACACAAATTGCTATTATCAGAAATGAAAGACATACAGGGGGCCAAGAGGCACATGACAAGCTGCTCAACATCACTAATTATTAGAGAAATGCAATTCAAAACTACAATGAGATATCAGCTCACACCAGTCAGAATGGCCATCATCAGAAAGTCTACAAACAAGAAATACTGGAGAGGGTGTGGAGAAAAGGGAACCCTCCTACACTGTTGGTGGGAATGTAAATTGGTACAGCCACTATGGAGAATGGTACAGAAGTTCCTTAAAAAACTAAAAATATAGCTACCATATGATCCAGCAATCCTACTTCTGGGCATATATCCAGAGAAAATCATGGTTCAAAAGGACTCACGCACCCCATTGTTCATTGCAGTGCTGTTCACAATAGCCAAGACATGGAAGCAACCTAAATGCCTATAGACAGATGAATGGATAAAGAAGACACGGTACATATATACAATGGAGTATTACTCAGTCATTAAAAAGAATGAAATAATGCCATTTGCAGCAACATGGACGGACCTGGAGATTATCCTACTAAATGAAATAACTCAGACAGACAAAGACAAATATCATATGATATTGCTTATATGCAGAATCTAAAAAAAGTGATACAAACGAGCTTATTCATAAAACAGAAACAGACTCAGACTTAGAAAACAAACTTATGGTTTCCAAAGGGGAAAGGTGAGGGGGTGGGATAATTTGGGAGTTTGGGATTGATATACACACACTACTATATTCAAATAGATAACCAACAAGGACCTACTGTATAGCACAGAGAACTCTGCTCAATATTCTGTAATAACCTATTAACAATAATGGGCAAAGAATTTGAAAAAGAATAGCTATATGTATATGTATAACTGAATCACATTGCTGTATACCTGAAACTAACTCAACATTGTAAATCAACTATAGTCCAATATAAAATAAAAATTTAAAAAAAAAGAAATGAAAGTGAGGTTACCACTACTGATAGCATTGACATTAAGAGAATAATAAAAGGTCAGCAAAATGGCAGAATAGGTGGTCTCTGACTTTAGCTCCCTCACGTAAAGACAAGTGGCAAATATGCAAAGACAAGACACCTTTGTGAAAATCCCAGAACCCAAGGTAAGGCTGAAGAACCCCTTGGACACAGAGACAAAGAAGGACTGCAGTAAAAGAGTAAGAGGAGTGGTCTCAGTTTGACTGCATCACCCTCCCGCCACAGGCTGGCACAGTGCCACCCTGAGAGGGCCTGCCTGGACTTTAGGTTTCCCCAGTGGGAAAAAGAGCCCAAGATGGACATCCAGTTTCCCCAGCATTGATGGACAATTCCCACGAGATCCCCCTTGGGTGTTACCCCACCTGGGGAATCTGGGAGGGTGGATTATGGGGGAATCAGATATAGATGAAGAAGACAGTGCAGCTTAAAGCAGCCAGCAGTTTGATCTTGGCAGACCATGTTCCTATTGGCAGTGGCAGCACTCAGCAGAGATTCCAGCCAGTGACTCTGCCTATTGGCATAGCTGTGCTGGTGGCTCTGTCTGGCCAGGGAACTCAACTGGCATTTCTGCCTGGTTTTAGTCCCCAGTAAATGAATCGTACAGGCTGTGGAGCCCTTTAGACAGCACTGCCTGGACAGGAAAGCAAGTCAACAGCTCCACCCAAGTTCTGAGTATAGTCTCAGTCCTGCCCAAACAGGAAGCCTTGCCAGAGATCCCAGGCAGCCAAAGAGCAAATCCTACAGCTCCTCTTGGGGGAAAAGGAAAACCAGCTGTCCTTTGGCCTACCTGACCAGGGACGCTGAAGAGTGATCCTGGGGAGCCTTGAAGGCCAGCCTATGGCCCCAACCAATTGCTGGGCAGACTGCAGCCTTACTCAGGCAGGGAGATGAGCCAGTGATTCACCCAATCGTGCACAGCCTGCAGTTCAACCTGATCAGAGAACCTGGACAGCAACACTGCTTGACCATGGAGCACACAGCCTCTATCCTCACCCAACTGCAATGTATAGCTGGAGTCCTTGCCTGACCAGCAGGTGCAGCCTTAACCTCATCCAACAGTGGAGCACAGTCAACAGCCCTTCCAATAATGGAACCCAGCCTGCAGCTCTGCCCAAGTTTAGTGCATAGACTGCAACCTCACCTGATCATGGACCACAGCCTGAAGCACTGCTCTATTGTGAAGCCCTCCCTGTGGCCCTTCCTGAACTCTGAGTTCAGCCTGTGACACCACCTGGACAGGGAGCACAGCCTGAGGCCAGGAATGACTGCAGAGCACAGAATGCAGCTCTGCCTAATCACAGTGTCCGGCTAGTGGTACTGCCCTGCCAGGGAGCACAGACTGCTTCCCTGTCCAACCACAGTTAACTACACGTCTAGCTACTGGCTCCATCTGACCACAGAGCACAGCTCCTCCCAACCAGTGAGCACAGATAGTGGCTTTGATTGAATGTGGAGCACAGCCAGAAGACCCTCTCAATCATGGATCCCAGGCAGTGGCCCGCCTCCGTTGAAATCACAGAGCATAGGTAGAGGCTTCAACCAACTGTAGACCTCAAAATCAAGCCTAGCCTGCTCACAAATGCTATCAGATGACCTGTCCAGAATGCCAAGCTGAGCTGATTGGTGAAGGCCTTTTCACAGAAAAGTGAACACGTGAAGTATGGAGGAGGAGACCACTTCCTCAAATGTACGTATACCAACACAAGGATACAAGGATCACCAAGAATCAGGTAAACATGACACCACCAAAGAAAAATAATAAGCTCCAATAATTGACCCTAAAGAAATGAGGATCTATGAACTGTCTAACAAAGAATTCAGAATAATGTTCTAAAAAATTCAGTGAACTATAAGAACACACAGATAGACAACTAAAAAATTAGGAAAACAATGTATGAACAAAATGAAAAGTTTAAAAAAGAAACCATAAAAAACAAACAAAACAGAAATCAGTGAATGCAATGACTGAACTGAAGAATTCAGTAGAGCTTCACTAGCACACTGGACCAAGCTAGTGTGGACCAAGAAGAAAGAATCAGTGAACTCAAAGCCAGACCATTTAAAATTAAATAGTCAAAGGAGCAAGAAAACCCCCGAAAATTGTAAAGAAGGCCTACAGGACTTACAGAACACCATTAAAACAAACAATAGGGACTTCTCTGGCGGTCCAGAGGTTAAGACTCCATGCTTCCACAGCAGGGGGAAAAGGTTCAATCTCTGGTTGGGGAACTGAGATCCCACACGCATGGCCAAAAAAGACCCACCAAACAATATATGCATTATGGGGATCCTGGGAGAGGAGGAAGAGAAAGGGACAGAAAGTCTATTTTTAAAAAATAATGGCTGAAAACATCCAAAACTTGGGGAAAGAAATGGGCATCTAGATTCATAAGGCCCAAAAGTCCCCAAATAGGTTGAACCAGAAAAGGATATAATGAGACACATAATTAAATTGTCAGAAGTTAAGACAAAAAAAAAAAAAAATTTGAAGGCAGCAAGAGAAAAGCAACTTGTCACATATAAGGGAGACTCCAGGGACTTCCCTGGTGGTGCAGTGGTTAAGAATCTGCCTGCCAATGCAGGGGACATGGGTTCAAGCCCTGGTCTGGGAAGATCCCACATGCCATGGAGGAACTAAGCATGTGTGCCACAACTACTGAGCCTGTGCTCTAGAGCCTGTGAGCCACAACTACTGAGCCCGTGTGCCACAACTACTAAAGCCCATGTGCCTAGAGCCCATGCTCTGCAACAAGAGAAGCCACAGCAGTGAGAAACCTGTGCACTGCAATGAAGAGTGGCCCCCACTCACTGCAACTAGAGAAAGCCCGTGTGAAGCAACAAAGACCCAACGCAGCCAAAAAAATAAATGAATAAATAAATAAATTTTTTAAAAAAAGGGAGACTCCTTAAGACTATGAGTGGATTCCTTCAGCAGAAATCTGGCAGCCATGGAGAGAGTGTGATGATGTATTCAAAATATGAAAGAAAAAATTGTCAAGCAACAATACTATCCTTGACAAAAATGTCTTTCAGAAATGAAGAAGAGATAAAGACTTACCCAAACAACAAAAGCTAAGGGAGTTCATTACCACTAGATCACCTTTATAAGAAATAGGAAATTCTTCAAGCTAAGATGAAAAGACTCTAATCAGCAACAACAAAACATAGAAATGTTTAAATTCACTGATAAAGGTAAATATATAGTCAAAGTCGACTCTCTGACATTGCAATTGTGGTGTGTAAATAGCATATAACTCTAGTTTAAAAAATACTAAAATAACTATTACTCTAACATTTTGTTATTGGATAAATAATATAAAAAAGATGTAAATGCTAACATCAATAACCTAAAATATAAGGGGTGGAGAAGTAAAAGTACAGAGTTTCTGTATGCTATCAAATGTAAGTTGTTATCAGCTTACATTGGGACATTATAACTATAAGATAATTTGTATAACCACAAAGGAAAAACCTGCATTATATACATAACAATTAAGATAAAAGAATCAGAGTATACCACCACAAAAAGTCATCAAATCACAAAGGAAAAATGTAGTAAGGAAAAAAGGAGCAAAGGAACTACAAAAACAGTTGGGAAACGATTGACAAAATGGCAACAGTAAGTCCTTATCTATTAATAATTATTTTAAATATAAATAGATTAAAGTATCCAATCAAAAGACACAGAATGGCCATATGAATAATAAAACAAGATCCAACAATACACTGCCTACAAGACACTCACTTTATCTTGAAAGATCCACATGGGCTGTAAGTGAAGGGATGAAAAAAGATATCCCAAGTAAAAGGTAACCAAAAGAGACCAGAGGTACTTAAATAAAATAGACAAATAGGCTTTAAGTTAAAAATGGTCACAGGTGACAGATAAGGTCATTATATATGATAAAGGAGTCGATTCATCAATAAGATATAACTATTGTAAATTTTATTCACGCAACACTGGAGCAGCTAAATATATAAATATAAAGCAAATACTAACAGACCTAAAAGGGGAAATAAACAGCAAAACAATAAGAGTAGGGGATTTTAATACTCTACTCTCAACAATGGATATCATCCAGATAGAAAATCCATAAGGAAAGAGTGGATTTGAAGAACACTACAGACCAAATGAAACTAACAGACATATACAGAACATTTTTCCAATAGGAGCAGAGTACACATTTTTCTCAAGTGCACATGGAACATTCTCTAGGTTAGATCATATGCTAGGCCATAAGCCAAGTCTCAGCAAATTTAAGAAGACAGAAATTATATCAAGTATCTTTTCCAATCACAATGGTAAAACTAAAATTCAATAACAGAAGGAAAGTCGGAAAATTCACAAATACATGGAAACTAAACAACACACTCCTCAACAACCAATGGATCAAAGAAAAAAAATCTAAAGTGAAATCAGAAAATATCTTGAGACAAATGATAATGGAAACAACATACAAAGATTTATGATATGTAGCAAAAGCAGTTCTAAGAGGAAAGTTTATAGCTATAAGTGCTTACATTAAGAAAAGAGAAAGATTTCGAATAAATAATTTAACATGGCATAATAAGGAACCAGAAAATGAAGAAAAAACAAGCTCAAAGTTAGCAGAAGGAAGAAAATAATAAAGATTAGAGAAGAAATAAGTGAAATAAATAATAGGAAAATACTAGAAAAGATCAATGAAACTAAGAGTTGGTTTTCTGAAAAGATAAACAAAACTGACAAATCTTTAGCTAGACTAATGAAGAAAAAAAGCAAATTCAAATAAATAAAATTATAAATGAAAGAGGAGACATTAAAACTGATACCACACAAATACAAACGATCAATAAGGACTACTATGTACAATTATATGCCATTAAATTGGACAACATAGAAAAATGGATAAGTTCCTAGAAACAAACAATATATCAAGACTGAATCATGAAAAATAGAAAATCTGAACAGACCAGTAACAACTAAGGAGACTGAATCAGTACTCAAGATCTCCTAACAAGCCCAGGACCAGGTGGTTTCACTGGTAAAATAGAAAATCATAAAGTCTGCCAAAAGACAGAACAAGAAAATGAATTCAGTAAAGTTGCAGCATACAAAATCAACATACAAAAGTCGTTGTGTTTCTATAAAGGAACAACAAAGTATCTGAAAAAGATATAAAGAAAACAATCCCATTTACAAGAGCATTAAAACTATAAGACGTTGATGAAAGAAACCGAAGAAGACACAAATAAGTGGAAAGCCAACCCATGTTCATTAATCAGAAAAATTAATATTGTTAAAATGTCTGTACTACCCAAAGGCATCTATAGATTCAATGAGATCCCTATCAAAATTCCAATGGCATTTTGTCAGAGGAAAAAAAAAATCCCCAAATCTGCATGAGTATAAAAGACCTGAATAGCCAAAGTAACCTTGAGAAAGAAGAAAAAAGCTGGAGGTATCACACTTCCTGATTCAAGCTATATTACACAACTACAGTAATCAAAACAGTATGGTACTGGCATTAAAACAGATACATAGACTAAAGGAACAGAATCGAGAGCCCAGAAATAAACCCATGCACATGTGGTCAACTAATATTTGACAAAGGTGCCAAGAATACTCAATGAAGAAAGGGAAGTCTTTTCATAACCAGTGCTGGGTAAACTGGATATTTACATGCAGAAGAATGAAATTGGACTCCTGTCTTACACCACTCACAAAAATTAACTTGAGTTGATTAAAGACTTAAATGTAAGACCTGAAACCATAAAACTAGAAAGGACCTAGGGAAAAAACTCCTTGACAGGGGTTGTGGCAATGCTTTTTTGGATATGACACCAAAACCACAAGCAACAAAAGTGAAAATAAACAAGTGGGACAACAGCAAATTAAATAGCTTCTGTACAACACAGAAACAATCAATAAAATGAAAAGGCAACCTATGGAATGGGAGAAAATATTTGCATACCATCTATATGATAAGGGGTTAATTTCTGACATACATAAGGAACTCATACAACTCAATAGCAAAAACAAACAAACAAAAACCTCATTAAAAAATGGGCAAAAGACCTGAATAGACATTTTTCTAAAGAAGATTTATAAATAGCGAACAGGTACATGAAAAGGTGCTCAATATCAATAATCATCTGGAAATACAAATCAAAACCACAGTGAGATACCATCTCACACCTGCTAGAATGGCTATTATCCAAAAGATAAGTGATTACAAGTACTGGCAAAGACATGGAGAAAAGAGAAACCTTGTGTACTTTTGGTGGCAGTGTAAATTGGTATAGTCACTATGGAAAAGAGTATGGAGGTTCTTCAAAAAAATAAAAATAGAACTACCATACAATCTAGTAACCCCATTCTGGGTATATATCCACAGGAAATGAAACCACTATCTTGAAAAAATATCTGCATCCCAATGTTCATTGCAGCATCATTTCCTATGGTCAAGACATGGAAATAACCTAAGTGTCTGTCAATTGATGACTGGATAAAGAAAATGTGGTGTATATATACATACACAATGGAATATCATTCAGCCATAAACAAGAAGGAAATACGAACACTGTGACAATATGGATGAACCTTAAGGGCTTTATGCTAAGTGAAGTGAGTCAGACAGAGAAAGACAAATAATGTATGACCTCACCTATATGTGGAATCTAAAAAAGCCTAACTCATAGAAACAGAGAGTAGATTGGTGGTTACCAGGAGTTGGAGGGTGAGAGAAATGGGAAGATGTTGGTCATGGGTACAAACTTCCAGTTATAGCATGAAAGAATTCTGGATATGTAATGTACAGCGTGGTACTTATAGTAAACAATATTGTATTGTATACTTGAAAGTTGCTTACAGGGTAGATCTTAAGTGTTCTCACCACACTCACAAAAAAATAGTAACTATGCGAGGTGATATACGTGTTAACTAACCTTACTGTGGTAATCATTTCACAATATATATGCATATCAAATCATCATATCACACATCTTAAACTTATACAATGTTTTATGTCAATTATATCTCAATAAAGCTGGGAATAAAGGAATAATAAATCAGTATTATAGGAACTAATAAGCAATTGTATAGCAAGGTTGTAGGTACAGGGCTAATTAAAAGTCAATTTTTTTCCCCTAATATACCAGAAATGATGAATTAAAATTTCAAAGTAAAAATACAATACATTACACTTACAATTACATTAGCACTCCAAAAGTGAAATACGTACATATGAATGTAACAAAACATGTACAAGAGTTGAATAAGAAAAACTATAAAACTCTGATGAAAGAAAGCAAAGAAGATATAAATAATGTAGAGATATTCCGTGTTCATGGACAGAAAGACTCAATATTGCCAAGATGTCAATTCTTCCCAAGTTGATCTATAGATTCAGTGTAATCCCAGTCAAATTCTTGCAAGTTATTTTGTGGATATCAACCAACTGATTCTAAAGTGTATAGGAGACGGAAAAGCCCCAGAATACCCAACATAATAATAAAGAAGAACAAAGTCAGAGGATTGACATTACCTGACTTCAAAACTTATTTTAACGCTATAATAAACAAGACAGTGTGGTATCAGAAAAGAATACCCAAGTATAATAGATCAATGGAACGAAATAAAGAGCCCAGAAATAAACCCACATAAATATAGTCATCTGATCTTTGAGAAAGAAGCAAAGACAATTTCACAAAGAAAGGTTAGTCTTCTTAACAAATGTTGCTAGAATAACTTGATATCCACATGAAAGAAAATTAATCTAGACACAAATTTTACACCCTCTATAAAAATTAATTTGAATAGATTATAGACCGAAGTGTAAAATGCAAAACTATAAAATTTCTAGAAGATATAACATAGTAGAAAATCTAAGTGACTTTGGGTTTGCCAGTGTCTTTAGATACAATGGCAAAAGCATGATTGATAAGCCGCACTTCATTCAATTTAAATGCTTCAGCCCTGCAAAAGACATTTTTAAGAGAATGAAAATATAAACCACATATTGGGGTAAATATTTGCAAAGCACACATCTGGTAAAGGACTTATATCTAAAGTATATGAATAAATAAATAAATAAATAAAAGAAAAAAAAATAAAGCATATGAAGAGCTCTTAAAACTCAACAGTAAGAAAACCATCAACCTAATTTAAAAATGGACAAAAGATATGAACAGACATCTGACCAAAGAAAATAAACAGATGGAAAATTAGCATATAAAATGATGCTATATGTCATCAGAGAATTGCAAATTAAAACAATAATGAGACACCAATACAGGAATACTTCAGAGATATGTGGGGTTGGTTCTAGACTACTGCAATAAAGCAAATATCACAATACAGTGAGTCACAAAAATTTTTTGGTTTCCCAGTGCATATAAAAATTATGTTTATACTATACTGTGGTCTGTTAAGTGTGCAATAGCATTATGTCGCAAAAACCCAATGTACATACCTCAATTTAAAAGTACTCTATTGCTAAAAAACGCTAACCATCACCTGAACCGTTAGCAAGTTATAGTAGTAACATCAAAGATCACTGATCACAGATCACCATTAAAAAAGAATAATAATGCGAAAGTTTGAAATGTTGCTAGAATTTACCAAAATAAGACAGAGACATGAAATGAACAAATGCTGTGAAAAATGGCAGTGACAGACCTGCTTGTCGTAGGTTGCCACAAACTTTCAAAATACAAAAAGGTCAGTGTTTGTGAAGCACATTAAATCAGAGCACAATAAAACAAGGTCTGTTTCTATACACCTATTACAATGGCTAAAATCCAAAACTCGGACAAGATGTGGAGCAATAAGGACTCTCATTTATGGCTGCTGTGAATGCGAAATCATATAGTGACTTTAGAAAACAGTTTGTTTCTCGCAAAACTGAACATAATCTTAGGATACAATACAGCAATTTTGCTCCTTGGTGTTTACTCAAATGAGATGAAAATTTATGTTTATACAAAAGCCCCTACATGAATTTTTATAGGAGTTTTATTCATAATTGCCAAAACTCGGAAGCAACCCAGGTGTCCTTCAACAGGTGAATGGACAAACATACAGTGGTACATCTATACAGTGGAATATTATTCAATGATACAAATAAATGGGGTATCAAGCCACAAAAAGACATGGAGCAACTTTGAAAGCATATTGCTAAGCGAAGAAATCCAATCTGGAAAGTCCACATGCTGTATGAATCCAACTGTATTACATTCTGGAAAAAGCAAAACTATGGAGACAGTTAACAAATCAGTGGTTGCCAGTGGTTCGGCTGGAGGGAGGAAAGGAAAAAACAGGTGGAGCACAGGAGAGTTTTAGGGCAGGAAAACTGTTCAGTATAACATATAATGACGCATACATGTCATTATACATTTGTCAAAACCCATAGAATGTACAATACAAAGAGAACCCTAACGTAAACTGGGTTAATCATAACGTATTCATATTCGTCCATCAATTTTAACCAACGTACCATACTAACAAAAGATGTAAATAATAGAGGAAGCTATGGCGGGGAGAGGAAAGAAGGAGGTGCGTGGGAACTCAGTACTTTGTAATCAATTTTTCTATAAAAATAAAACTCTAAAAAATGGCCTTCATTTTTTAAAAGGTGAAATATTTCTATTTTATATCTACCATATCTCTTTTTAATAATTAGATATGAATAATCAAGGAATCAAACTCGCATTCTCCTTAAATATTTTCCTCCTTTTCTGTCCCTTATCTAAATAAATAGCATCACCCTTAATCCAATTGCTCAAATTAGAATCCTGGATGTATGATCATGTGTTCATTTATTCATTCAAACATTATTTAAATACCTCATATATGCTACATACTAAGGATACAACAAAAACTAAACACATCTTAACAAAGAAAACAGAGCCTTCTCAGAACTCATTTATACACTATACATCATCCTTGATTCTTTCTTCTTCCCTGCTTCTCAGTCTTTCGCCAAATATTGTCAATTCTACTTCTTTCTAATCCACCCACTTTTCTTTACCTCTATTGCTATTATAGCAGTTCAAGCTTTCCTTCCTTCTCCCTTCCTCTCTTTTTTCTTTTCTTTCTTTCGTTTTTCTTCTTTCTTTCTTCTTTCTTTCTTTCCTTCTTTCTTTCTTTCTTTCCTTCCCCCTCCCTTCCCCTCCCTTTCCTTCCTTCCCTCCCTACCTCTTTCCCTTCCTTCCTTCCTCCTTCTTTCCTTCCTTCCTCCCTTCCTTCCTTCCTTCCTTCCTTCTTTTTTTCTTTCTTGCTTTCTTTCACATTTGACCTACTGCAAAAACCTCCAGATTGGTGTCTTACATTTATTCCTTTTGTTTTGTTTTTTTAATATTTTATTTATTTATTTATACAGCAGGTTCTTATTAGTTATCTATTTAATACATATTAGTGTATATATGTCAATCCCAATCTCCCAATTCATCCCACCACCACCCCACATTTATTCTTTATTTCCCCAATTTGTAGTTATAGTGATTTTTTTTTTAAATCGTATTACATCAGTGCCTTGCTTAAAACTCATCAAGGGCTTATTGCTTTTTGGACAAAATTTTTTTAATTTTAAAAATTTAACATGGTCTACAAAGCCATGACCCATATGCTGTCTATAAACTCATCATCTATCCATCTTACTGAGCTCTAAAGGCACTGCATTATTTTAGCTCCTCATATGCACCAGTCTATGTCACCCTTCATTCTGAAGATTCAGTTTAGATGTCTCTTTTTCATAAAGGCCATTTCCAACTCCTCCAGATTAGTCTAGGTAATTATAAATTATACTTCTATAATTTACACTTCCGCTTTTATAGCGTTTGTCATATTCATCACATATTGCCTGTTTTATTTTCTAGAATGTAAGCTCCATGAAGGCAGGGCCTGTAGTTCTCATTGTTATATCTGTAGTGGCTAGCAGTAGGTACTCAGGCCTAGTTGACTGACTGACTGACTGATTTGACATTCTGGAATAGGTTAATTTAGGAAGCAGTTGACACCCTATTCCTGGAGACAGAGCTAAACAGATCTGAAATACTGGGTAAGAGACTGAACATTTCTCTGAGATCATTTTCCACTGTAAATCTACGAAAGCAGGGAGCTGAAAAATATGACCTTCTAAAAACCTGTTTTGTTGAGGTTTTTTAGTTTCCACAACATAGTTCCTGTGGGAACAATTTAACAGTTATTTACCTACAAAGGAAAGTGGCTCACATGGTAGCAAACACACATTTCTAGAAGAGGGCAGCAAAAACTGTTACCTAAAAATGCAGAAGGTAAGACTCTGCGCTGTAAGGCAAACATCAAGAAGATGTCATCAAGAAGATGAAGAGAATGTGTCTGATAAATATTTTTAAATTAATGAAACAGATTCTATTCTGTGGGGTGGTTATTTGGTCAATCTTATCCCTGTCTCAGGAATGAAGTGAAAAGGCAAGACATGGGCAGATACCAGGAGTTGTACTACTGATACCACCATGTGTACAAGATAGGGAATTATGACCCCTCCTGTGAGAAGCCAGAAGTCTTTGAAGGATTCCCCTGAAGTAGGAGGGGAAAAAATTCAGCAGAGGCTACTGTTTGAGAGAACAAGGACACTTGAGGATGCTATCATTATCATACAAATGCTGTTGTTTGCTTAGTGCGTTTTAAAAGTTTCTAGTCTTCCTCTAGCTCTTCTTCCAGGGTTTCCCAAGGATAATATACTGTGCTGACCTGATGGTGTGCCTCTGGCCTTTCCAGCTGCATCCAGATGTCAAAGTCCTCCCTCTTAGATCTGCTATGAAATTGAGACACTTTTTGGCAAGCTGAAGTTTGTGACTGTAACTACTCATGTAAACTCCCATCTCCTTTTCTACAGCTGCCTTGGAAGGCAAATATGGGAAATTTGCAAATTTATCAGAACATGATGCTTGGCTCATAGATGAGATTCTTTTTGGGGGGAGAGAGGGGAAGGATGGCTAGTAGTTTTGTCAAAGTTGATACTTTTGGTCAATGATTTGTTTTGATTCATCTTATGAAAAAGTTTGGAATGCATATTAAGATGCTTTGAATCTAAACTTGGATCTCTTTCTTAAGAATCTTGGGGATTTAGAAAGATGGTCATCTATCTTTTTTTATGGTGTAGGTAGAGGATGCCTGGAGAATGGGAGATGGACTAATTTTTCCTGAAGAGTCTTTCACCAAAGAATCTATAATAATACATAATCAGATCAGAGAGTGAGTCTATTGGTGGCTATGCTTGCCACTGGCCCTGGGATACTGGCCTGTTCTCTAAACCTCTTGGGAGCATTTCTCCATATTACCTGACCCCCTCTGTCAGACTCTGAACTACGTAGATAACACAAAAACAATGACAACAACTAAAAATGTGTTAGAACTTTTTTATCATTATAATTCTATATCCCATGGCAGATATTGGTACTATACTTTCAGTTACTTTAATCTTAGATTTCTGTTCTTTTTTTTTTTTTTTTTTTTTTTTGGGGTATGCGGGCCTCTCACTGTTGTGGCCTCTCCCGTTGCAGAGCACAGGCTCTGGAGGCGCAGGCTCAGCGGCCATGGCTCACGGGCCCAGCCGCTCTGCGGCACGTGGGATCCTCCCGGACCGGGGCACGAACCCGTGTCCCCTGCATCAGCAGGCGGATTCTCAACCACTGCGCCACCGGGGAAGCCCCAGATTTCTGTTCTTACTTACCAACCAGATTGACCATCTTTGAAGGTAGGATCTAGGTTTGATAAATCATCATTTTATTGTAAACAGCACTTAGAGACACTTAAGAAATAACAGTTATATCTGGATTTGCTGAATTTTAAGCTCTTTGTAGGCAGAGGCATTTTAGCTTAAAGTTGGCTCAATTTATACCATGTGCCATATGCAGTGTAGGTTCATCCAAGGGTATTTATAGAATAAATGAAAAGGTGTTGTGTATTAAGAGCTAGTTAAATTATTA
Source organism: Physeter macrocephalus (assembly GCF_002837175.3). Taxonomy (NCBI): domain Eukaryota; kingdom Metazoa; phylum Chordata; class Mammalia; order Artiodactyla; family Physeteridae; genus Physeter; species Physeter macrocephalus. Next base: position 86,779,388 of record NC_041225.1, read on the forward strand.
TTCCTACCTTACCTACTACCAAAAAGGATATAAGGTTGCCTGCAATATTAAAACATATACAGATTACAAAACAAGATGATTTAAAAAAGCAATAGAAAATAAGAAAAAGTAGAAATAAGAAAGGTAATAGTAGAAATAATAAAAATATATTATGAATATATATAGTAAATATATTATAAATAATAGAACAGAAATAATAAAAATACAACAAAATTTTAAAATAGATATAAGATAAATAGAAAATAGTTAGATTTAAAAAATTTAAAAATAGGAGAGAAAAAAAGATGAACTGGGAATCTGGGTAAACTTATCACTGTAATGGAGAATTAAACAGCTTTACTGGCTTCCTAGTTGCCAAACAAAAAGAGAAACACACTAACTTTCTAGTTTCAGTAGAGTTCATCTGAACAGTGAAACATTTTCATGGTATTGAATTCTAGGAGAGAAATTTTTTTGCATCGTGGACAAAAAAGTATACAGGGTTTCTGACTTTAATTTTATAAAAGATTTGTAAAATTTTTTCCAAATGGATATTTCTTATATCAGCGTCAAAAGTCAAATGTATATGGTTTATTTTCACCATAAAACTTATCACTACCTGATAATTTATTGTTTATTTGTAAGGTAATTGTTTGTCTCTTTCCATCAGCTTGTAAACAGAGTGGGGATTGTCTGTCTTGTTCAGCATTGTATTCCTGCCTCATGAAAGAATGCCTGGCACAGAGAAGGTGCTCAATAAATGCTTGCTGGAAATACAAATAAATTTAAGTGGGTCAACTATTAGCCAATGGCTTTACTTGTTTCTTATAATCATTTCTAGTTTATAGAAATAATGCCATTTAAATAAATAAATAAAGCTTAAATAAGTTTAAATAAACAAAAGTTTAAATAAATAAAGTTACGTTAACGGCACAGAAAAAATGCATACCTTCTTTGGTATGGTAGGTAGGCATTCACCCAATTAATAGCTGGTTAAGCTGCATGAAATTGGTGTTTTCACTGACCATTGGTGGTTTTATATGGTTCAACCTAATATAATAGCTGTAGCAAGTTATTTAGGTTAAACATCAAGAGTGAGTAAGAGCAATTTTGATTGATATTATTTAGAATGTAAGCTTCCTGAAAATAATGATTTGGCTTAGCTTGTTTACTGCCAAATCCTTACTGTCTGGCATATAGTAAGTATCCAAAAATGCTTTGTTGAATTAATGAATGTTCTACTTCTTGAGTTATTTCAAGGAAATCTTTCATTCACAAAGTAACATAAAGCTTAAATGACAGAGTAAAAAGATTGATGATCAAGCTTCAATCAGTTTTTATAATTCTGGGGATAAAAGCAGTCTCTAAATTCTTATATAAGCATGGCAATCAAAGTCAGAACGTGTTGCCCCTATACAGTCTCTATTATGTTGGACCGAACAGATTGGTACCTTTCTGATCTTGACAACACTGTCTAGACATGCGCATACTCTGCAAAAGTCAGATTTTTGTAAGCAAATACATTTATTTGGTTTTAAATCTATTATGATTTGGGGGAAATTTTATCGTTCCTTTTCCTCTTATCACTTATTAAAAACTCAATTTCAAGTTGTTTTCTGAAGATGAAAGAAGCATGGGTCTTCATTATTTCACATGCTTACTTTCTATTTGATATTGCCAGTGTCTTCATACTTGCCTTCCCCTTCCACCTCGCCCATCTACTTAATCCTTAGCATGCTTGTTCCTGATCTTATTCTTTGATGAACTTTTCCTACTTGGATTCCAAGTCTTTCATCATAAACTAACCTCTTAGAATAGGTTTTCTAGGCACAAAGAATGGTTCAAAGTGTACATGGGAATTTATGTTTAGGTAATAAAATTTGTTCTTCACCAGAGTCTAATAATCTAAAAGAAGTAGTTAATTTAAATGCCTTATACGAAAGGAGTAAGTATGACGATGACATACCTGCTATCAAATGTGAACTGGGTTATTTCTCCAGTGGTAAGCATAGATATGAACCAAGCCATTCCCACTGTTACTCATTTGAAACTAAAGGTATGCATGTGCAAGATGGTTAGAAGTGTCAAGAGGTTAGTTAACGAGATATATGTGTAAGTTTGAGGATAGCATTTTAATTTTAATTTTTCTAAGTAGGACAAATGACGTGGATGAGGTTTGAAACCGCAACTTCAAAATCACTTGAGATAACTGGGTCTCAGGAAAATATACTTTACCCATATTGTGATACTCCCTACAGAGAAATGTATAAATATACTGGTCATTGGATGTGACAAACACTTGACTTAGCATTTCCTCAGTTCTACTCTTTTGTAACTTAATTCATTAAGCATAATCATGATTAACACAGCTATAACTGAAATAAAATCTGACTTTTCATTTAACATTTAGCAAATGTAAAGCTTAAATAATTTCACACCTGATCAACATCAACATTAGACGACTATTTTTGTTTATACCATTTTATCACCACCAAATCTATTAGCACTTGCATCCGTATCCATACCTTCTGCTTTTTCCTCTGTTATAATGAATGAACTATCCTTGCTCCTTCACTTGCACACTAATCCCACTCTTTTTTGTCTACTAAAAAGCTTTGTTCCTGCCATTATCCCCTCTTTCTCTCTAGAATCAACTCTTCCCTCTTTATTTATCCCAACACCGTGTAAACGTGTTGTATTATCTCTTAATCTGATAACTCCTGAGTAAAATTAGGGCACAGGAAAGGGGAGAAGGGCATTGGAGCCACAGAAGGGGTTTTAGCTATTTTTGGAAGTTATACAACTTTATTTAATTTTATTTATTTAAACAAGGATGAAATGTCTGTTATTGTTGCCTTATGCAGACATTCTTTCTTCTTGCTCAATCCTGTGTGCGTGCGTGCGCATGCGTGTGTGTGTGTGTGTGTGTGTGTGTGTGTGTGTGTGTGTTTTGGTTACGGGTGACTGGTGGGGAGAGATTATTTTCACAAAAAAACATGCAACTCATCTACTCTTGATTACCACTGGCTCAATCTAGATTTATACCCACTAGCCAGAGGCGAAATACCATTAAAAAAGAGGGCCCACCATAGATCTTTCCTGGTTAACCCATTTCTATTTCTGGCTTTTGCTGACATGGTTGAATGGATCAATGAGTCACATACAGAATCTCTGCAGCAAAAGGTTATCCAGGCACACCCTTGTCTTTTTCCCAAGAGCACACTTTCCTAACAGTAAATTTCCTAATTTTGGTATTCTTTTTGGAATGGAAATGTTTATCGTGTGCGTGTCCCACCATAGTGTCCTGGAAACAACTTATTTTCTAGGTTCATAGAGCCATAGATAGGAGTTTTGCTCCAGTATGTCTCATAGCCAGATTCTCACCCACATCTGATACAGATGATTTAGATGATGAAATTTGGAACTTTTGAGCTGATAATATTTAAATGAGATTTCAGACCTAGAGTAAATGTTGTAATGGGTTGAACTTTTGGAGATGTTGGAGTAGGGCGAATGTGTTTTACATGTGGGATGGATTTGAAGTTTTTGAAGCCAGAAGGTGAAATTTAGTGGGTTAAATGATGATCCACAAAAAGGTATGTCCAGGTCCTAATCTCTAGTGTCTGTGAATGTGACCATATTGGAAAAAGGATCTTTGCAGATGTAACTTAGTTAAAGGTCTTAGGAAAACATCATTCCTGGATTAAACAGATGAGCCTTAAACCCAATGGCAATTATCCTTATGAGAGACAAAAGAGGAGAAGACATGGGGAGAAGAAGAGAGGCCATGTTAACACAGAGGCAAAAATTGGAGTAATGCAAGCCACAAGCTAAGGAACCCCTGGAACTACCAGAAGCTGGAAGAGGCAAGGAAGGATTCTCCCCTGTAGGCTGTGGAGAGAGCATGAGCCTTCCGACATTTGATTTTGGAATTCTGGCCTCCAGAAATGTTAAAAAGTAAATTTCTGTTGCTTTAAGCTACCAAGTTTGTGGTAATTTGTTATAGCAGCCACAGGAAACTAATACAGCAAATAAGATAACATTCTGCAGATAAGGTGACTAAAGTTTACAGAACTTAAGTGATTTCAGTTTAAAGAAAAAGCATGAAACAGATGGTCTCTGCAACTGTTGCTTCAAGGTAGAGTGAAAAGGCACTGGAAGGAAAATTAGGAGACTAGAGTTCTCGTTCTGGCTTTAGCTGTGGGACTCTGGACAAGTCATAACTTCTCTGGGCATTAGTTGCCTATTTGAAAAACTGAGAATGAGGATGATGAGTACTGGTGAACACAGTTCAAAACTGGCTGATCAACTGAATCACATAGGAAGCTTACATAAAACTATAGATTCCCAGCCCTTATCACACCACCCCTGTCCAACCTGCTAACTCAGAATCACTGCAGCTCTGAAATCTATCTATCTTTTAAAAGTTCCCATAATTAAAGACCACCAAGTTTGGGAATCACAGGGAGAGATGATTATTAAATCCCTTCTAGTGCTAAATTTTATATTGGATTAGAGACCTATTCTCATAGTTTTCAACACTTAAATGTATGGATGGTGTGGACTGTGTGTATCTGTGAACATAAAGAGGCTGAATATAAAAGCGAGTATCTGGAACCTATTTATTCCAGGTTCCAGGGGCATGGAATTTGGGCCTAAAGTAACCCTTAATAGCCTTTGTTCTGCATAACTAGTCACTGTCCCTAGGCTGACTCCCTCCTGTCCCATCTCATCATGTTCTGTGAACAAAAGGACTATGTATTTTCTCTCCACAAAGGGAAAGCACATATGTGACACAACACGGGCCAAGTGAAACAGGTATTGTTCAAAGTGTCTGTATATAAGCCAGTACTGCCAACATGGATTTGTCACATCTGAGAAAAATATTCACAAAATCTTTTCCATCTTTCAGAAGTCACACGGCTTTAAAAAAGAAAATAAAACACATCTTCCTTCTTAGAAAAAAGGCCAAGTTTGACTCAATATGGTTTTGTTTGTTTGTTTTCAAACCCAGGCTTGAGTTATCTTCTTGGCTCTCAAGTTTAACATTTTTTTTTTTCTCCTGAACTTAATGTCTAACTGCGATAGTAGGTATGGAAAAATTACATTTGTATTAGAGCCTAAATTTAATCATTAAAACTTGTTGATCCTGAGTGAACCCCATCTTAGCAGAATGAAAAATCACTCTGAATCCCTGGTCATTAAGTCAACAGGAAGGAAATGTATTATTCTGATGTTTACCATTTGCGGAATACCAGGTGTTAACAAGGCCTGTTAACATACAGAGCCTGAATTACATGTCTGTCAGCTACAGACGATCACAGGATTTGTGAATTCTGCAGAATTAGGAAGACCTAGAAAGATCAATGAAACACGGATGCCTCCTTATCTTGAGGAAGATCAAAGCAGGAGTTACTTCTTCTGTTTGTTCCAACCACCCCATTTTCCAGGGCTGGGCTAGTCACCAAAACCTACACAGTCACAGGACAGTATGAGGCTGATGGGGAGGAATCACATCATCCCAGACAGCATTCTGATTCCTACAACTCCAGTCTCTTTGAAGAGTTAAAGTTAAATGGGCACAGAAATATCTCATTCAGGCAACTGGGACTCTTCCCATGGTTCTGTGTCAAGTCCTACAAAATGTAGTTCCCTCTGGGAACTTCTATCCTGAGATTTTCAGGAGGAGGCTCGTTCACTCCTTAGATTTCACCTTTAGAGTCTTTAAGTACTTTACAGCTAAAATCCTACTTTGATTAGATTCTTATGCATTCTTTTTTTTAATAGACCTTTATTGGAGTCTAATTGCTTCAGAATACTGTGTTAATTTCTGTTGTACAACAAAGTGAATCAGCCATATGCACACATATATCCCCATATTCCCCCCGCCCCCACCTTGAGACTCCCTTCCACTCTCCTTATCCTACCCCTCTGGGTCGTTAAGTACTTTACAGCTAAAATCCTACTTTGATTAGATTCTTATGCATTCTTTTTTTTAATAGACCTTTATTGGAGTATAATTGCTTCAGAATACTGTGTTAATTTCTGTTGTACAACAAAGTGAATCAGCCATATGCATACATATATCCCCATATTCCCCCCGCCCCCGCCTTGAGACTCCCTCCCACTCTCCTTATCCTACCCCTCTGGGTCGTCGAAAAGCACTGAGCTGATCTCCCCGTGCTATGCGGCTGCTTCGCACTAGCTAACTATTTTACATTTGGTCGTGTATATATGTCCATGCCACATATATGTCACTTCGCCCCAGCTTCCCCTTCCCACCACCCCCAACTCCGTGTTCTCAAGTCCATTCTCTACGTCTACGTCTCGGAATCTTAAAAAAAAAAAAAAAAAAAAAAAAAAAAAAAAGGTACTTATGCATTCTTTAAACCTAAATGGCCTAGGATTCTTTCCATTACTTATTTTTAAATTCTCAGACTACTAAGACAAAGAAGCAAGGAAACAAAGATGTTTTTCTTTTAGAAAGTTAAGTATGAACAGCATGGAAGCATCTCTTATCTCCCCTATTAGACTGTGAGCTCTTTAAGGGCAGGGTTTATGTTTCTTTTATTCTGGTGTTACCAGCAATTAGACCAGGGCTTGATGCAGAGTGGGTACTCTACGAATGCTTGTTGAATAAGTGAATGAGTGAATATAATAATAATAATAATAATAATAATAATAGTATTAGAAGGCCCTAATATATACAGACTGAGACAGTAATTACTCCACTGAAAATTTTAAGCTTGGCTTTTCTTGTCATTGTGTCTATTAATGTTTCTCAACTATCCCTACCAACATTTTATAAAAATTTTCAAACATACAGAAAAGTTGAAACAATTTAACAGTGAACAACTATATACCCATCCCCTAAATTTTACAATTTACATTTTATTATAGTTGTTTTATCATACACATATTCATCAATTATTCTTTTTTTGGTGTGTTTCAAAGGAAGTTGTAGACAATTTCATCATGCATATCATTAATTAGAGTTCGATATTTGTTTACAATACTTTTTTTATGAGATAAAATTTACAAGTAATGAAATGCACAAATCTTAAGCGTACAGTTTAGATGAGTTCTGACAAATACAAACACCTGTGTAACCCCAATCCCTATTAAGGTAGAATATTTCCATCACTCAGTCCCTACCTCTCAGAGGCAACCACTGTTTTGATTTTTTTCCCACCTTATTAGCATTGCTTGATCCATGAATATTGTAAAGTAGATAGTCACCTATTGTGAAATTTCACATAAACAACAGCATGCAATATGTTCTCTTTAACATAAGATTTCTTTCAGTCAGTATCATCTTTTGGAAATGCAACCATGTTGTTGTATGTATCAGCAGTTCCTTTTTACTGAAGAATGATATTCCATCGCATGAATATACTACAGTTTATTCATTCTCCTACTGATGGACACTTGGGATGTTTCAAGTTTTTACAATTACGAATACAGTTGCTATGAGCATTCTTTTTAAAGTCTTTTTGTGGACATATGTTTTCATCTTAGATAGGTACCTGGGGGATTGGAATTGCTGGGTTATAAGGTAGGTACATGTTTACTTTCATAAGAGAGTGCCAAACCATTTTCCAAAGTGAATATCATTTTACATTCCCATCAACAATGTAGGAGCATTCTGGTTGCTCTAATCAGCTCATTTTTTACTGAACAATTTAGCTCCAGCTAGTGTCACCCCAGTATGACATTCTCGACTCCTTTGTCTTCGAAGAGTAGCAGTGGTTGAGATCCCCCTTAAGTTTATAGCTAATAAAGTTTATAGATAATAATAAAGCAGTACCTTTAATTATACCTTAAAGAAATGTAGATATATGAAGGGAAATTTAACTGTGTGTGCATATCCAAGGGGAATGCTGGGGTCCATGGAGACTTTCAGGCTTTCATCGATATCATAGGGTGAGGTAAGCCTGATTGGGGCATTATGAAAGAATGGCAATCTACTTTTGAAAATTTGCTTTGGAGCAAGTCTGTAGGATAACAGAAATCATATCCAGTTTTGATTATGTGAAGCAACAAATGTGAGCAGAGGGTCACTAGCACAACCTCTGTGAAGTTGGAAGAGATTGTTTTAAAATATGTTGCCACAGAGATCAAGTTCAAAGATTCCCTTTCCCTGCCCCATGGCCAATAATCTAGACAGGATTTCAAACACCCGGAAAGTGTAATGGGAAAGAATCTCATATAAAATGTGGGCTCCAGCAGATTTCAGAAAGGGGATTGAGGGAAGTAAAAAAAAAAAAAAAAAAAGAAAAACCCAGCCATCCAGATAATTTGATAAGAGAACAGAGAAGATCTTGGCAATTTCCTTGTAATAGCTGCAATTCTCGGTAACTTAATCCTTGGGGGGATGGTGAGGTGAAGATATTCCCACATGCAAGAGCATATTCCAACAAATTTCCTATTAGAGACACTGTCCACCAAAACCGAAGTCTTACTTTCTATCTGGTGATAATCTATAGAATTTTTTTCCCTAAAACACTGACTTAAAAATATAAGTTACTAAATTTATCCAGTTTAGAGACTACTGCAATTCTGCTTGACTCTGTATGTGTCTGCTGCATGACATCTGTGATATCATGAACCTCCTCTGTCTGTTCTTCAGAGAGATGTGAAGATGAATAAAGAGTTTATATTGACAAGGACTATAAACTAACACAGCTCCAAACACACTCCCCCAGGCTCCCAGAATACAAAGAAAAAAGTAATCACTCCAAATGACCCCCAACTATTTAGAATTTCATACCATCAAGTCAGATGAACCAAAATTGCTACCACCTGTAAAGATTCAAAGAAATACAAAAATCACTAAGCAGAAGAAGAAGAAGAAAAAAAAACGTGGCAGATGTGCTTGGAGGGAGGGAGAACAAGCTTGGAGCACCCCCTCCAGGGAACATGTGATCATATCAGAGACTGAGAAGTTCTGCCAGATTCAAAAGTAATAAAACAACATGTTTTATCTATTCTTCTCATGATTTCAAGAAAAGTTTGTTAAAACATATGGATCTTTTAGGATGACAGAAGTGAAGGGTGGAAGGAGTTTGACTTTGTCTACTCACAAAATCATGACTTTTAGCTTGGGAAGGGACCTTGGCAATCATTTAGTATAATTTGCTCCCCAATATAAAACAGCCCTTATAAATGTGAATCTGTTTTCTGCTTGCATGCCTCCAGTTATAGGAAATGTGGTCTGCTACAATTTTTGAGCTCTCTAGCTGTTGACAAGTTTTTCTCTGAGAGGAAATCTGCTTCCCTTTAACTTCTAATCATGGGTCCTAGTTAGCAAAACAGAAGTAAGTCTACTCACAGTTCTCTTCAAGTTAGGTCCTCATATATTTGAAACTGGATGTCATAAATTTCCTGAGTCTTCTCTTTTCCAGGTTGAAATATCCACAGTTCTTTAAACAGGTTTTCCAGATCTCTTGATAACCTGATTAATTTTTTCTTCTAAATGTACTTTGTCAGTGTCCTGCTTAAAATGTGGTACTCCAAATCAAATGCAATGCCTTAGGTATGGGCTTATTATCACAGCTAACTGCCCCCAATGACAATGGACAAGAAAGGTTAGATTACTTGTTCCCATTTACTCAAGAAGGTAGTGGCAGAGATAGAAATAGGAAATGAATCTATTTATTCTTAGGTCAGAATTCTTTCCATATATCACATTGAAAATAACCTGTTGGACAGAAAATATGTGTTTCTTCAACACGGATAACAGAGTTTTTGTGATGACAAAAGGAATGAATGGAAAACAATGAGTCTTAGGATCAAGAACGTCCTCCTTCTAGGCCAGTTTAATTTCCTTACTTGGGTCTCCACTCCTGTCCACAAAGGAAAAGAAAATGTAGTCTTACTTAACCTCTCTGGATAGAGGTCTTAAAGGATCTAGTAGCAGAGGATCAAAGCATCTGAGTGAGCATCCCCTGGTCTTTGTTTCAGAGGTCCAGTGCAGCCCAGATGGGTTTCCTGCACCTCCCAACTGAAATCCCAACACTTACCCCCCGAAATTAAAGACAAATCATAAAGAAATTCAAGACAATTAAATATTGGCCCAGGCGGTAATAGGTGAAGTCCTGGGATATAAACTATACTCACCTTTTAATCAGAATTTTGAATATAAAATATATATAGCAAAGGTGCAGAATGAAATGATGTATATTACCTCTGGGGTAGTAGTTAAAATTAAGTTTGAGAGCATTGGGCAAAATAGCATTCTGTTGCATACTGGTTGGCTTTTGGCGTATGTGCTTTCTTTCTATCTTTCCTACCTCCCATAAGTTCTGAATTCGTCCCTCAAAATACATATGGAATTAATTCAATATATACTTACTGCAAATCAACAAGACAAAAGGCACTGAGAATTGAAACTCACAAAAAAGAGAATGAGGCCTGCCTTAAAGGAACTCAGCAATTAATGTTAAAAAGACAAACATGCAGACAATAAACAAGCTATGCTGATATGAGAAAAAAAATGGATGCATAAAATATAAACACACCTATACTGAAGTTTTTCCGCTGAAAGCAAGACCCAAAGTTGGGGGATAATTTAAAATTGGGATTAATTTACATTTGACATCAGATTGAAAATTACATGAAAGCCTCTGAACACAAAAGATCCAGAAACTGCTCTTCTATCAGTGGAATAAACTTGCCTTATGAAATTAACTGGTCCCTAGGATGAGCAGGTTTGTAGAACAGGCTGCTAGAGCCGGTTAATAGGAGGAGAGCAGCCAGTGTCAGACTTGGCCTGCATATTCCAGTACGGTCAGTTCTGCAGTACTTTGACTCTGATATACCTGAACTTCCTATGCCTGAAGGTGGGCTGCTGTGAAGAGACTATGCTCCATGGTCAAAAGTGACACTCAATCCTTGTTTGTTTGGGAGTGGGGCACTGCTATGTTTGAAGTAGAATATGAAAAGAACAATAGAGATAGGGCCAGGGCAAGCCACGCTGTGCTTCCCCTCCTGTCATCAGGTAGACTGGTAAGCAAAAAGCTATTATGCTGGACACAAGCCATTCTTATCCCCAAAGTGATGGATTTTACAAGCTGAATAACAAATAGAAACCAAATCTGGGAATGTTGAATTCACTTTGAGAAATCCAAAAGAGAAACACCAATCGTCAATTGTTTCCCAAAGGGGTTGGAAGGAGAGCAGAATAAAGCAATTCTATAAAATGCAAACCAAAAGCCCTCATTGCTTACTGCATGGTAAATCATAATGGCAGGAGTGGTCTTATCATGTTACACTGGAAAATGAGCTAGAAGAAGATAAAGTCATAGCCACAGCCACTAAATAAAGTAAATAAATACTTTATAAATGCAGCAGAATGCCCAGACAATGCACAATCTTGCCTTTCTCAGCCACTCCTGCAAAGGGGAATTCTCTCTTTCAGGTTCTGCTGCAGGCACCACAATAAAGCATTGGGATAGACAGCTGGACTCTTATGAAGATCCTGAAAGCAGTCTGCTTAGAACACCACAGAGCTGGCTGATGTTTGAATTTGGGGCATAAAACATTTTATTTCCTTTTTCTGAATTAAGGAATGGACCTATCCCCAAGTGTATAAAAAAGGGATAATGTACCAATAAAGATGACATATATAATCCACTGAACCACGTTGATCTCTCCTGCCTATAGAGCTGAAGACTGACATTACGTGTTGAATGGGAACAATGCTATAGACAGCCATAGGAGCCAGAGTCTCTCGTTTCTACACTCTACGTTGACACAATCCCCACCTTTCTCCTCTTACTGTAAACACACACTGATGGTTTCACTTGGGTTCATCTCAACATATAAAAATCTCATGTGCATCAAGGCAAGACCCAAAGTTGGGGGATAATTTAAAATTGGGATTAATTTACATTTGACATCAGATTGAAAATTACATGAAAGCCTCTGAACACAAAAGATCCAGAAACTGCTCTTCTATCAGTGGAATAAACTTGCCTTATGAAATTAACTGGTCCCTAGGATGAGCAGGTTTGTAGAACAGGCTGCTAGAGCCGGTTAATAGGAGGAGAGCAGCCAGTGTCAGACTTGGCCTGCATATTCCAGTACGGTCAGTTCTGCAGTACTTTGACTCTGATATACCTGAACTTCCTATGCCTGAAGGTGGGCTGCTGTGAAGAGACTATGCTCCATGGTCAAAAGTGACACTCAATCCTTGTTTGTTTGGGAGTGGGGCACTGCTATGTTTGAAGTAGAATATGAAAAGAACAATAGAGATAGGGCCAGGGCAAGCCACGCTGTGCTTCCCCTCCTGTCATCAGGTAGACTGGTAAGCAAAAAGCTATTATGCTGGACACAAGCCATTCTTATCCCCAAAGTGATGGATTTTACAAGCTGAATAACAAATAGAAACCAAATCTGGGAATGTTGAATTCACTTTGAGAAATCCAAAAGAGAAACACCAATCGTCAATTGTTTCCCAAAGGGGTTGGAAGGAGAGCAGAATAAAGCAATTCTATAAAATGCAAACCAAAAGCCCTCATTGCTTACTGCATGGTAAATCATAATGGCAGGAGTGGTCTTATCATGTTACACTGGAAAATGAGCTAGAAGAAGATAAAGTCATAGCCACAGCCACTAAATAAAGTAAATAAATACTTTATAAATGCAGCAGAATGCCCAGACAATGCACAATCTTGCCTTTCTCAGCCACTCCTGCAAAGGGGAATTCTCTCTTTCAGGTTCTGCTGCAGGCACCACAATAAAGCATTGGGATAGACAGCTGGACTCTTATGAAGATCCTGAAAGCAGTCTGCTTAGAACACCACAGAGCTGGCTGATGTTTGAATTTGGGGCATAAAACATTTTATTTCCTTTTTCTGAATTAAGGAATGGACCTATCCCCAAGTGTATAAAAAAGGGATAATGTACCAATAAAGATGACATATATAATCCACTGAACCACGTTGATCTCTCCTGCCTATAGAGCTGAAGACTGACATTACGTGTTGAATGGGAACAATGCTATAGACAGCCATAGGAGCCAGAGTCTCTCGTTTCTACACTCTATGTTGACACAATCCCCACCTTTCTCCTCTTACTGTAAACACACACTGATGGTTTCACTTGGGTTCATCTCAACATATAAAAATCTCATGTGCATCAAGACACGATAACTCAATGAGCCAGTCATTTTACTTCTAGGTATGCTTTTAGGTATAAACTCTCAAGAAACACACATATGTATGCACAAGGAGACAAATAAGAATGTTCCATGAAATACTATTTGGAAAAAAAATAATAAAATGGAAACAATTGAAATGTTCATCAATAGCAGAATGGAAAATAAAATATGGCATAGCAATTAATGGAATACTACATAACAGATAAAAGGAACAAATTAGATCTCACTATTAGCATGAAGAAATTCTGAAAATACTACTGAATAAAAAAAATGTTGCAGAATGATACACAGCATGATCTACATACATTAACTTAGAAAACACACAAAGCCACATTACATATAATACACAGATACTCATAAATGGCTTAAAAATATTTAAAAAAACCTGAAAGGATAAATGCCAAATTTATGGCAGGAATGGGCGGGCCTCTCACTGTTGTGGCCTCTCCTGTTGTGGAGCACAGGCTCCGGACGCGCAGGCTCAGCGGCCATGGCTCACGGGCCCAGCCGCTCCGCGGCATGTGGGATCTTCCTGGACCGGGGCACGAACCCGTGTCCCCTGCATCGGCAGGCAGACTCTCAACCACTGCGCCACCAGGGAAGCCCTGCTTTCTTTTATTTATTTTCATTTAACTATTTTTCCTTTCTTTTTCTATTTCTTACCAATTGTATAAATTTTTAAATAAAAATAAAGATGAAACAAACAAACAAAAATGATAATTTTCAAGTCTGGATAGTGGGGATACAGTATTTGTTATATTTAAATTTCTTTAAAAAATTAGGTCTCAAAGGGGCCAATCACTTCACTGCATTTACTTTGAGGTATGGAAAAATGCATCTGGGGGACGTCAGGAATTCTAAACATAAGTAAAAACTTAACACCGTTTAATGTTTCCTCTGAAACTTAAAGGTGGAGAGTTCATGGCTATCTGAATGAACATTTGCTACTTCAGACATGGGCCAGCCATTCAGCTATACTAGTTCTAGGCAAGGTCATTGGCAAGAGGAGGCAGAAGAGCATAACAATTAAGTAGCTTTGGCATCAGACAGATCTGGGCTCAACTCCCGGTTTGGCCACAAAGTGTGACCTTAGCTACACTGCTTAACCTTTTTGAGCTTCAGTTTCCTCATCTATACAATGGAAATAATAATTCTTATCTCACATAGTTTTTTGAAAATTTTCTGAGCTAATGTATGAATACACTGCTTAGTTTTTGCCTAGCACATAGGAAATATTCAAAGAATGGTCAGTGAGAATGAAAGGGATGAGGGAGCATTGATTGTTGTATATGGGCTTTTTAAAGTTAACCATTCTTTTATTAATTTTACATACATGATGAATATGAGAGGTTTCCATCATAATAGTGGGAGATATGAAGGGGTGAATAAGTTAAGTATAGGATGTGAGGTGGTGACCAGAGATAGGAAGTCTTCTAGATGTGCCCCAAATCCCAACACCCACCCATCATCACTGAGAGTCACTATTCTAGTTTAGCAGAATCCAGGCCTGGGAATTTTAAGCTTCTAGAACAACAGAGGTGTAGCTGGTAGCTAGTTCCCTCTGGGAACCTGGATTCCAGAGATCACAGAAATGTGAGACTTTCTGTTGGCAGCAGCTGAGTCCCCTGGGTGGACAAAATTCTGGGGCACTGGAAGGTGATGGCGGCTGGTACTCTTTCTAAGCAGCCTAGTGGTCTCAGGGGATCCCACCCTGAATTACAGGGGAGGAATCCCAAATGAAGGCCAACAGATTGTCCTAAGATATCTGTCCGCTCCAAGTCTCGCTTTCCTCCTGAAAAGGGACAATACTCTACACCTCTTTCCTCCAAATATCAATAAACGTTCAGAATAAAAACCTAAAAAAATTTGAGCTCTTCAAACATATTAAATCACAAAATTTGAAGAAACATCCAAAGGAGTCCGTCTGTCTACCTATCCTTCATTTTCCACCTTCCCGCCCGTGCTATCCAGAACACATCACAAGCCACTGTCGAAAACATAATAAAACTGCTTTTCTTAGCTGTTTACATTTCTCAACAGCATTTCTCAACAACTGCTTTTCTTAGCTGTTTACATTTCTCTGTCAATGAATCCAACTTTGCCCCAAAATTATCAGTAGCAGGTACCTATTTTCCTCTATTTATTAATCTTCAAAAGTCACAGTGATCAGAAAATGGATAAAAGTTACTTTTTTGGTATTAAGCCTCACCTGAATGGCTCCTTCCCTAGACAAACAGGTGGCAGGGCATTTCTAGGCTAATCTAAGTATTTCTTGCTGAAATTTAAACCTCTGCTCTCTTAATTGTCTTTGTGTGTACAGAATACTTTGGAAGGAAGAAATCAGCGACCCAGCAATGTTTTTTAGTAACTCTCAAGTACAAAATTTGCTCGAGCAATACTCTCCAGATTTTCCTCTTCGTCCAGAGACAGTGCCTATCATTTTAGCAGCCAGGTGCTTTGACATGTTTCCTATTACGTTTAGAAAATGAGGAAACAGATGGTGGGAGGGATTAAGTGACATGATTGAGGCCAAGAGTAAGGGTTTTAAAACTCTCTTCCTTTCATCCGTTGGGATACGTTCTTTCTGCACACTGGCGTGCATACTCTCAAGAGTCTAAATTAAGTAGGCAAAGATCATGGTGAATGCTGACTGTTTGTTAAAATCCCAGCCTTCTGAATATCTTGCCTGTCACTGAATCTTTGAGCGAGTCTGCCTACGTTAATCAGTATCTCCTGAGGAGGGAACCTTGAGAGTCAAGAGTTGGTTTGTCAAATGAGGTTTTTCACAACAGAGAAGCATCGTCTATCAAAGGAGGGGGTGAAGGAAGGAGCGGGTGAGAGAAGGTGAGAGAGGTAGAGAGACAGATTGAGGGAGGAAGGGAGGGAGGGAGAGAAAAAGGGAGGGAGAGGGGCATGGGGAGGGAAGGACAGAATGCCACTTTATCCTTCCATTTTGGGGGAAAAACCCACTTCTGTTGTTGGCGCTATTATAATGTAAAGGGGTCTGTGTACCTATGAGGAAAAGCTTCATTTTCATCTTGATAAATACTTCTGGGTTTGCACATATACTGCAACAGATTATAGTTCAAGATCAAAACTGCACCTGCAGTTCACAATGACCTATTTTTTGCCCCAGTCCCCCAAAGTTGCTCTGTAGCAAAGCCAAGTCAAAACAATGCTCAACAAAAGACTGCAAGTTCCTGGCAATTTCCCTTCTACTCCACATGCTGCCAAGGTCACCTAGAGGTGAAGCTGAACTCTCCATTTGCCTTTTGTGCTTTTTCCTCCCCATTTCCCCTCCCTCTACTTACGTACATACTGATATGGTTTATAGCCTGTACCTCAATAGCATTATCACCCTGATTTCTAACAGACCTGGGGTCAGGGGAAGCAGGGAAGGAGACTGGATGTGAGTATGGGTGTGGCAAGGTCCTGCTGCCTTATCAGGGAGGTAAGAACGGGAATCCACCTGGTACGCTTCTGGCTATGAAGTATGGTGAGGTGAGCCAAGGTGCCAGGGGGTCACTAGGAGTTCACTTTGGATAAGTGCCCAACGTTTGCAGGACTTAGCGTATCAACTTTTCTAATTTGCAAAGATATATTTCCTGTTGGGTTTCTTCTTCCCTGTCATCTAGGCAAAACAATCCAATATGCAGCTTGTTTGGTGTGTACAGGAAACATCCCCCCCTTAATTAAATCCAATTACGGTAATTCATTCAGAAAATCCGTGGGATCACTGGCACAAGTTAAACTGCCCAGGGTGGAAGTGTTGGGTGTTTAGCCAAGGTATCTGTCAAGGATACCTGGGTGCTTTCCTCAGCACTGCACTGACCTGTACCTGAACCTTCCCAACATCATTTCACAAACTACATGACCTTGGCATGCCTTGTTTTACTCTTCTGTAAAATGGCAGTTCTCACTATTTATTCCTAAGCTGCTTCTCTTACCTGCTTAGAGAGCCCTGGCGGGCAGAACTAAGTCTCAGTGACAGAAAAAGAAACACAAGATCAAATTTCAAGTTTGTGCTTTCAGTTCTGGGGGCTGAGGGTTGGCTGATGGGGAAGCCCTGTGACTGGCCCTGAATAGGATGTTAGTGGCATTGTTCTTTTATGCTAATTTTGGATAGAATTGGCCATTGCTTGGGTCTTACTGGAGAATAATTACAAAGCAGGTGGGAATATTGACTAATTCCCTCCTGTTAAGGTCTTGGCTGAAAATATTGCAAAACACTAAGGAACAGTGTTCATTTTCTGAAGCTCACATTGCATTAGACAGAAGGTAAAAGATGAGACTAAAGACTCTACCCTTCTCGTTACAGTCAAATTGTCCTTACACCTATCTGACCTACTTTGCAATCTAAGTGTGATCAACAACAATGGTAATAATCACTTCCACTCAAACTAGAAGACTTTCTCCAATCAAAGTATTCGTGGTCAAGACACATTTCAAGGGACTGGATTCTCTGCTGAAATACAATAGAGCATGTGTACCCAGGCCCCTTAGCAAGTAGTTCATATATTGATGTAAAAGAAGTACATTTATAGATATAAAATACTTTAATTTAAAGCATCTCTCTCATTGGAGATTACTTGGCTTTTTAAAAATTTTCATTTAAAAAAGTTCATTTGTTCATTCATTCATTCATTTGACAAACATTTACTGAACAGCTGCTATGTGCCAGGAACCGAGGTAAGGATATAAAAACGAGCAAGGCAACAGTTTCTATCTTAATTAAACAGTGCACAGCTAGTAGAGGAGACATATAGGAAAATAAATACAGTATAGTAAGATATGCTGTATCAGAGCATTGTGTAAGGTGTTAAGGAGGTGCAGAGAGCAGGTCAGTCCCTGCCTGGGAGAGTCAGGGAAAGTTTCCAAGGGGAGGAAACATCTGAGTCTTAAAAGTTGAGTAAATGTTTGCCAGGGGTATAAGTGCCTAGCTAAGAGGAAGACACTTTGCTATGTCATGTTGGGTGAACGGCAACAAATTTTGTGCAGGTATACCAAGGGAATGGTAGAAGACACAGCTGGAAAGGCAGGTAGGAGCTGGCCTAAAAAGATAGTTATATGCAAGGGCTTTCTCTGGGCTTTCTCTTTCTTCCCTGCAGGTGATGGGCAGATCCAGAAGAATGATCAATCAAATTTGTATTTTAGAAAGGTCACTTTGGGGCTTCCCTGGTGGCGCAGTGGTTGAGAATCCGCCTGCTGATGCAGGCGACACGGGTTCGTGCCCCGATCCGGGAAGATCCCACATGCCGCAGAGCGGCTGGGCCCGTGAGCCATGGCCGCTGAGCCTGCGCGTCCGGAGCCTGTGCTCCGCAATGGGAGAGGCCACAACAGTGAGAGGCCCACGTACCACAAAAAAAAAAAAAAAAAAAAAAAAAAAAGGTCACTTTGGCAATAATTGGAAGGGAGGGGCTACCATACCATGCAAAAGCAGAGGAGTCATTGAGACAAATATGTAAAATAACTATGATAAAGTTTATAAGTGCTGATATTAGTGTGGATACTTGCATAAGTTTTGTCATGTATCTGCCACCATTTTGAGTGCTATAGAAAATCAATATAAGAGTTCAGAGGTTAGAATGGGATGATAAGGAAAGGCTTCACAGAGAAGGCAGGCAGACAGATACAGGTGAAGCTAGGAGAGGGTGAGCATCCCAGATTGCAGAAACAGCACAAATAAAGTGTGATGCTTCTAAATACAGGATAGAAACATGATGTACCTGTGAACTGGAGAACACCTATCAGACTGTTGGGGAAAACAAGAGGAATAAAATTATCCGAGGCCTTATACATTTAGGCAGGTATTTCAAGTTACACCAAAGTCCATCAAAATCTATATGGCACCCCAAAGTGGGACTAGGCAGTCAATCACTGTGGACAGTGAGGCAGTCAACCTCTGTTGACACTGAGCTGACATGATCATACCTAAAACTATGGTAGAGGGTTTAGTCTATTTCTAAGTTTGTGCACTGGATTGAGATTAAACACACTGGGCAAATACAAAGCATTTTCTTTCAGAAAGATAGATCCCTCTGGTCTGTTAGCAATGTTGAACCTTAATCACCAACCAAGTGAAATGCATTAAATTGAGATGAGCCTGGATTACTGGTTTGTACCTTGTGAAGTTTCTGCTTCATTTAAGTATTCTACAAGAAATACAGGGCTTCCCTGGTGGCGCAGTGGTTGCGCGTCCGCCTGCCGATGCAGGGGAACCGGGTTCGCGCCCCGGTCTGGGAGGATCCCACATGCCGCGGAGCGGCTGGGCCCGTGAGCCATGGCCCCTGAGCCTGCGCGTCCGGAGCCTCTGCTCCGCGACGGGAGAGGCCACAACAGAGGGAGGCCTGCATACCACAAAAAAAAAAAAAAAAAAAAAAATACAAGAGTATATAACATAGGCTCCTACTAAAAAAAAAGTTGGGAAGGCCAAGAGTGTTTTTATATGTGTCCTAACTGAAACTTCTTTTGAAATAGGAAAACCTCCATGTTACCTATACTTTATTGCTTAAACTAGGCAGAGATGTGAACAATTATATCATTCCATGAATGAGTAATCCCACCCAGTAATAAAACCCCATTTTGGATTATTAATCTTTGTTTAATTAACCAACAAGAGCATTCATTCTAGCCAGTCTGTGAAAAGCACAAAATGAACCAAACACTTTGTTTAGTCTAACAATAGGTACTCTCAGCCAAAACAAGGAGGATCCCCAAATTTTTGCTTTTATAAAATGTGACTTTACCATGCACTGATATTGTATAATGAGAGGGAAGAGCTGTGAAGACAGAAGTAACAGAATAATGCAGTTCGTTTTTACTCAGTGTGACAAGGGATGAAATGGATTTCTTGCCAGTTTAAAGGCATGACAAGGTATACCTTATAACCAACTCTGTCAATAAATCAATTGTTTATGGTATTCCCTTAACCTAGAACATAGTTGACAACTGCAGTACCATTATTCAATTTTGTTGATTATATAAGGCAGTAAGCTGCACACTTCCCTTAAAATAATATTTCATGGACAAGAGAGAGTTAAAGTTTATCTCTGACTCATTGATTCAACACCATAAATGACCTCACCATCCCTCCTTGTCATTAACAATGCTAAGTTACTGCTGTATAATTTTACCTACCTCATTTTGAATAGTTCCGTAAAGTTGTCCAGACCATGTGTCAACAGACCACTTGGACTTCGAGCAACACTTCATAGCTCTCAGCTGGTAATTACAATGTTTTCCTAAACACGTAGATAATATATGATTTCCAAATTGCAATCATCTTCCTAGGCCACTATCAGGCTTAGTAATCTTTCATCACTTCAGGAATCAATTCACCAAGTGGGCAAGTCATTTTCCTCACCAGTTGTAACAAATTTTATGTTTCACATAGACATGGATGGTCAAAACTCATTTTTATTTTCTGATTAGTGCCGCTCAATTAATCCTCAACTTTCTTACAACAGGCACTAAAAGAGACATAACCTTCTTTCTAAAAGTACAATTGGCCCTGGACATATCCTGATTTCACCTGTTCAGGTCTCTGGGTATTCAATAAAGCAAGTTCAGCCACCGTGCCAAGAGGCCACACAGAGTTCAAGGTAACACCTCACAGCCATCAGCAGGTTAATTATAATTTCAATTTCAAACACACCGACTGCATGCTTGTTTCAACTCCAAATGACCTTACCTGCGTAATTTTTTTGGGGGGGTGGGGGGTTGTCTACATGGAGTAAATTTCTGTCAGCAAAGCTGAAAGGCCACTTTGAGTTCATGGTAACAATTCATATTTTTAACAGGTTGCCCAAACCTAAATCCTCACCTTCAAACATTCCAGAGGGAGCACTTAGTAGCTAT
Organism: Physeter macrocephalus; assembly: GCF_002837175.3. Taxonomy (NCBI): domain Eukaryota; kingdom Metazoa; phylum Chordata; class Mammalia; order Artiodactyla; family Physeteridae; genus Physeter; species Physeter macrocephalus. The sequence continues at coordinate 86,800,386 of NC_041225.1, forward strand.
GAGGTAGAAGGGAGTGGGGGATAAGGAAGGGAGAGGGTAGAAAAGGGAAGCAGAGCTATGGCTCCTGCCTTCTGCAGTTTTGAGACGTTTGCTACCAATGGCCATCTTAGCTGATTCTGGCTCGTTGGGGAAGGCCCTGCACTTTTGGGGTGGAGCCTTACAGGAGTTTCTAGATATTTCCTTAATGATTACATCACTGCCAGAAACAAAACTGGGTCAAAAGCAGCCTTGTATTTTCATTCTTAAGTGATCACAACAGTGGAAGCTTGATTCTGCATTGAAGGCAACTGGGACAGATGCTGATTTCCTTTTGCTTCCTCAGTGAGTAGGAACAGAAAAGGAAGTTTTCAGAGGGATGAATGTTTTCTACAGACAAGCGCTCTTTTTCTTACAAATCAGGTTGAAGGAGACCAAGTAACATCAATGAGAGGAGTCATTTCAGATGTGATTTTTCTTATCTCTGCTGCCTATATTGTACCACATGTCAGAATGACAAGTTTTGTGGGAATGTTTTATAAGACCAACTGACCCATTTTCCCACTTAAAAACCAAACCAAACCAAACCAAAAACAAGTGGCCCCAAAGCTTTTGCTCAGGAATGCTTTATGCATAACTCATCAGTCATCTGCATGGAAATCTCATTTTCCATTTCACAGAACTTAGCCATTTTTTGTTTGTTTTAATTCTTTTATTTTTTCAAACTATCTAAATGACTGAACTGCTTAGTGTTTATTGTTCATACTATGAACTGTCTTGGAGAGACAAAAAATAAGTAGAGACTCCACTAGCATATTTCATTCTTGGCCATTTATTCCCCTTGAAACAAGTATTAGTTGTATGGTACTTTGCCTCAAATTGTTTAAGAGAAGTCTTCCCTGGCATTTAGATCCCACTTGGCTGGGCTGCATCTGCTTTCTTACAGCTTGATCTATCTTGTCAATCCCTTTTGACAAAATGAAAGGACAATTTCTATAATGTTCACTCATTCCCTCTTCAGAGGATCCTTTCTTGGCAAATAAGTGGGCGATGAAACAACCCTTTTCACTCTCAAAACTTAACCGCAGATTATCTCAATACTGCTTTTCAAATGAGGGAGGTAATTTCTGGTTGCTGCAGGACCACAAAGCATTTAGATGAGTGCCCCACCAGAGAGCCTGAATGTTTTGTTATTGTTGCATAGCAATATGATTTAAATTTTTTAGTTGCAGAGCCTGTTTACTTCTCCCAAATGAATCTTACGAAGAAGCCCAAAATACGAAACATATAATATCACAGCCGCTTAGGCAAATTTAGGATAAACCACCCAGGAACCTATCAGCTCAGCCTGTCTACCTCCCCCATTTCCTCAACTTCTACCATCACAGCACAGAATCACACCCAAGGGAGGTCAACAGAACCATTAGCTGCCACTCAATACAGCTTAAAAGCTCCTAAGACTTGGTGTTGGTAGGTATTAGAAAGTAGGTATTTGTAAGTGGCAAATCATTTCCTCAAACTTAATTAACTCAGAACTATATGAATGATCATGTCAGAACTTTTTTTTTCCATTAAATGACTATCTCTTGAAGACCAGAGCTTTGGCCTGTTTATATTATACCCCCCCCAATACCTAGCTCATTCTAAATGCTTAATAAATGTTGCACTACAATGCCTTGCCTCAGAATGGAAAAAATTATTTTTGGTGCAGAACATGTTTTAAGGGGGCAGAAATGATATCTCCCCCCTCCCTCACTCTGTATTCACCCAGAAATCCTAGTCATCATATCAGACTCTCTTCATCACTGAAACACTCCATCTCACCTTCAAACAAGGTGACAACGGCCACACATCTCAGCTTCCCTTAATGAGAAATGTAGAATGACAACTGAAAGTTGAGGCCTTCAATAAAGCTTATTTGGTCTCAACTTTCCCATTTATAAATGGCAATAATCAAACTAATCATTTCCCTTGCCTGGCATTCAAAAGGAGGTAATGAGTGTTAAACTGAAGCAAGGAAGTCATTTGAAGTCTGCCTTTTATTTTAGGAAAATTGTTCCTTCTCAGTCAACAATCAACCAAGTATTGACTGATATCCTTTGTGTTTCTAAAAAGAGCACTGAACTTGAAGTTAGAACACTGGAGCCTGAATTTAAGATTGTTACTTCATAGCAGTAAGATACTGCTTGAGAGCACCGTATTTGTTTTCTCACCTCTGTAAGTAGAATAATATTTGCTACCTCACAAGATTATTTTCAAGATATAAAAGATAATATTTATGACAATATCAAGCACTGTTCCTGGTACATAACTGATTCAGGATCCTGTGCGGGATCCTAAGTACGTCAAGAGTAAAAAGAGAGATACGGGGGCTTCCCTGGTGGCGCAGTGGTTGGGAGTCCGCCTGCCGATGCAGGGGACGCGGGTTCGTGCCCCGGTCCGGGAGGATCCCACATGCCGCGGAGCGACTGGGCCTGTGGGCCATGGCCGCTGAGCCTGCGCGTCCGGAGCCTGTGCTCCGCAACGGGAGAGGCCACAGCAGTGAGAGGCCCGCGTACCGCAAAAAAAAAAAAAAGAAAAAAAAGAGAGATACGAAGGAAATGTATTGTGACTTTGTAAATCAACTGCCATAAGGTGAACATCCAGGCAATTTGTATTGTAATACCCAAGGGGTTCAGGGGTACAAGTTTAACTTTAGGGGATTAAAGTTGTGCGATGGGGGTGGGAGGGACCCAGAGCTCTGGGTTTGCTCCAAAGTAAGCCTCAGGATATATCAAATTGAACTGGATTCAGTTCAATTACTAAGATTAAAGGCAGAAGCAGAGCCACACTTACTCTGTAGGGAAATCATACTAATAGTTGCTCCCTGATATGAAAAGGACTTTCATTTCAATCCCCACATCTTTCCCATCCCGACTAAGGATGGAACCCGTGCCCCCTGCAGTGGAAGCACAGAGTCTTAACCACTGGACTGCCAGGGAAATCCCTCTCTTTCCTTCTTTTATACCTGAATCAGGACCGACCTGGAAGTAGAACAGAGTCTAGATATTCTCAGGAGTGAAGAAGTCATAGGCCTATTACCAGTGATAAGATCTGTTCCTTTAGTTAATTATTCCTCTGCCAAACTTTCTGGAGTCACAAAGTCACACTTTTAGATTCCCCTCAGGGATAATCTGACCCAGTCCTTTAGATCAGAGTCAAGACGGCTAGGGTAAGGGACCTGGTGCCTTAGAAAATCTGGACCTTGATCCACACAAAAATTATATTAGGGTTCAAATGCTAAAGAATTGCTTTTTGTATATGATAAAATATAATTCTGAGCTGGACGCCATTTTTTATGCCTCTTAAAGTTCTGATGACAAAGGAACTTTAGCTAAGCTAAACTTACCCTTTCCCTCTGGATCAACATTAGTGAACTAGCAAAATAGATAATTTTTCTAAAGGTACTAAGTCATTGAGAAACAGTCAGATGACTGGGGAACAACATCATTATTAACAACAATGATGACAGCAACAACAACAAAATCCTGCTTTACTGAACCAAGCAATGCTTCCTAAAAGTACATTTTTCATTTGTCTCATAGCAAGTATGTATCAAGTACTTAATCTGCATAGGGTCCTAGTCATTACAACCTCTGGTCATCACTAATTTCATCCTGTCATTCTAGTTCAATTTTGCCATTTTCTCCTTTCTGTGCTTTAAAAAAATGGCATGAGAACACAGCAATTTTTTATGAGATAGATTCAAACAACATATCCTGACATTCTTTTTTGTACTTTTATTTCCCTATTACATCCCATAATCTTTTTTTGGGAGCCTTCATTGCCTATGACTGGTTCACAAATTAATTCAAATATGTTTCAACCATGGAAACTCACTATTTTTTCTTTCTATTCACATTTCTTGTGCTCATAACCCTTTTTCTAATAAAGTACCCCAAGATAAAACAGATGTTAGAATTAAGCAAAAAGAAATGACCATTTCCCATACACCATTAAAGTCCATGACATTTACATGAAAGAATCATTGGAAGTTAAAATTAAATATACCTCAGAAATCATTTAGTCATAGACATGGCTGGGAACCCCTGAGGCTTCAAAGTGTTCAAGGTGGTAATGGCATCACTAAGAATTTCTATTTTAAATCAATAAACAGGTTTTTGAGTATAATGAAGTAACTTGAAGCAGACCAACACTTCTGCCAAAAACAATTAGAAAAGCCAGAAGCTAAATTTTTAAAAAAAGGGCTTCCCTCGTGGCGCAGTGGTTGAGAGTCTGCCTGCCGATGCGGGGGACACGGGTTCGTGCCCCAGTCCAGGAAGATCCCACACGCCACGGAGCGGCTGGGCCCGTGAGCCATGGCCACTGAGCCCGTGCGTCTGGAGCCTGTGCTCCACAACGGGAGAGGCCACAACAGTGAGAGGCCCGCATACTGCAAAACAAAAAACAAAAAACAAAAAAAAAACCACGTAAATTAAAAAAAAAAAAAGCATCAGCTAACTACTGAGGCATCCAGATGACAAGATTTGAAAGGAAAAAAAAGTTCTTTGAGATGAATCCAAAATTCTGTATACCAGGTTCTTGGTGTTGGGAGAAAGGCAGAGAAGCCAGGAGAACTTCCGGCAAACTCACAGGGCTGGAAAGACGAAAACTGAAGTCTGGTGCTACCAAGGGAGAAAGAATTTAAGTAATCAAGATGGCAGAGGGAAGCGAGGGACAGAAAAGTGAACCTACTGGCATGTGCTGATGCTAAGCTGTAGAAGGCAGGGGGCTGAGAAGCCAAACAGATGGGGGCTGAGAAGCCAAACAGATAATGGCTGAGAAGTAGAAAAGAGTTTTCTACAGACTCTTGGTGCTGAGGAAATAAAAATTAGAGTTTAGGTCCCACCTAGGAGGGGCCTGACTAAAATGTCCTAGGCTCTCAGTTGGGACACAAAGAGCAATACCTATAATGGTAGATATGAGCAAAGTGTAGGCTGCACCTCACAAAAACTGCATCCCAGACACAAGTCTGCAAAGTTTGTGAATGGATCATGGTGATGTCCCCCACACTCTAGATACCTGCCAAAAGACAAGATGAATCTGTGGAGTAGACTATCATCATCCAGAACCACTAACATTTTTTCATTCACAATGACTGGGATTCAATAAAAATTTAGATATGCCAAAGACAGGAGTAAGAGAAAACTAGACAATAGGAACAGTCCTACAGGTGAACAAAATCAGAAATGGGCTTTAAAATAACTGTGATTAACATGTACAATAAAATAGAGGAGAAAATGCAGAATTTCACCATACAATTGAAATATTTAAAAAAGAAGAAATTCTAGCATTGAAAAATAACTAAAATTAAGAATACAGTAGTGGATTGAAGAACAGATTGTACATAGATGAAGAGAAGATTAATAAATTGGAATAGTAGTGAGTACAAAATATCTAGATTGAAGCAAATTCATAGATTGAAGCTAAAAGATAGAACATATGGGACATAGTGAAAAGAGCCAAAATATGAGTCTCTGGAGTCCTAAAAAGAAGGAGCTAGAGAATGGGGGAAGGAAAATTTGAAGAGATTAATAGCTGCAAAATTTCTAAACTTATAAAAGACACCTAGTTACAGATTCAAGAGGAATTTTAAACTCCATAGAGGAAAAACACAAAGGAAACCCCACCATGCACGTTAGAGTAAAATTGACAAAACCAAAGACAAATCTTCAAAGGAGTAGCTACAAGACTTACACTTGACTCCATCAAGAAACATGATGGGGGCTTCCCTGGTGGCGCAGTGGTTGCGTGTCCGCCTGCCGAGGCAGGGGAACCGGGTTCGCGCCCCGGTCTGGGAGGATCCCACATGCCGCGGAGCGGCTGGGCCCGTGAGCCGTGGCCGCTGAGCCTGCGCGTCCGGAGCCTGTGCTCCGCAACGGGAGAGGCCACAACGGTGAGAGGCCCGCGTACCGCAAAAAAAAAAAACAAAAAGGGCCCCGGGCCGGGAGGGGCCCCAACAGAGGGGGGCCCCCATACCACAAAAAAAAAAAAAAAAAAAAAAAAAAAAGAAACATGATGGAAATCAGCAAACAATGGAACGGCACATTGACATGTTAAAAGAAAATAACTTAAAATAACTGGCAGCTTAAAATTCATTACCCAGTAAGAATATTCTTGAGTAATGAAGGCAAAAAAAACCCGCCAAAAAACAAAAGAAAAAACACTTCAAGACAAACGAAAGCTGAGATAATTTATTATCAGCAGACCTACACTAAAAGATATATTAAAAAGAATGTGCAAAGAAACAAAAGGTTAAATATGTAGATACATATAAACAAATGTTATCAGTAATAATACTAATGTACCTTTGGATTTAAAGTATTTGTGAAGTTAAAGTGATAGCAAAAATAAAAAAGTAGGAATGGAGTAAATTAAAGTTGTTTTAAGTTCTAGCATTTTTGTGGGATTTAAGTTATATCAGCCTCTTAATAAATCAAAGGTACCTGTTGTAGTGTTTAGAGGAACCACTTAGAGACTATAACAAACAAGCTAACAGAGAAAAAAAGTAGAATAATAAAATATAATTAATTTTTAAAAGGCAAGAAAGAAGGAAAACATGAAAAAAAAACCAAGAGAGGGCAAAAAGAGAAAACAAGAAGTAAAATGCTATATATAAATCCCAATATATCACTAATTAATTGGAATGCAAATTAATGAAATACTCCAATTAAAAAGCAAAGTTTGTTAGAACAAACATTCTACATGCCACTTATTAAAGCACACCTTAAACATAATCTTGAAAAGTTGAAAGTAAACTGATGAAAAAATATGTACCATGCAAATACTAGCCAAAAAGAAAGCTGATGTGCCTACGTTAATATCAGACAAAGTAGACTTTAAGGCAAAGAGCATTATTAGAGATACAGGGGGACATATTACAATGTTAAAAGTCAATCTAACAAGAAGATGCAACAATCTTAAATTTATATGTCCCCAGTAATATATGCTTCAATATACTTGAAGGAAAAATGGAAAGGATTAAAAGAAATAAATCCACAATAATAATTGGAGAGGTGCACAAAACTCTCAAGAACTGACAGAACAATTAGAATAAAATAAAAAAATCAGTAGAAATATAGAAGATTTACCCATTATGATGAACAAATTTGATCTAATTGATGTTTATAGAACACTGCAGCCAGTAACTGTAAACACACACACATTTTTAAAGGGCATGTAGAATATTTACCAACATTGATCAAACACTGAACCAAATGTCAGGTCTCAACAAATTTCATAGGACTAGAAGTCATTCTATTATGTTCTCTGACCACAGTAGAATCAAGGTAGAAATCAACAACAAAAAGACAGCTAGGAAATCTAAAAATGGAAAATAATGCCCTACTAAATAACTCATGTGTCAAAGAAGCAATAAAAACGGAAATTAGAAAATATTTTGGGCTAAATGTTAATGAAAATATTATGTACCAAGATCTCTGGGGCAGAGGTGTCTCAAGGGAAGCTTATTGCCCTAAATGAATACCTTAAAAAAGAAGAAAAACTGAAAAAGAAAAAAGATAGATCTAAATATGCATCTCAAGAAGTTAAAGAATAGCAAACTGCTGCTGCTTGTACTGTTCATAGCAGAATAAGAGAAGTAGAATACATATGAAAAGTGGAATCAATAAAGTCAAAAATGGCTCTTTGAAAAGACTACTAAAAATGACAAAACTCTGCATCAACAATTATCAAGAAGAATAGAGAGAAGGCACAAATTACCAGTACTCAGAATGAAAAGGGGCATATAACTAGAGATCCTACAGATATTAAAAATATAATGAGAGAATATTATAAACAACCTTATGCCAATATATTAGGAAATTTAGATGAAACAGACAAATTCCTAGAAAAACACAATTTTCCAAAATTGACATAAGAATAAATAGAAGATCTGACTAGTCACTTGTGCATTAAAGAAGTTGAGTCTATAATAAATTTCTTAGAAAGAAATTTCCTGGTCCATATGATTTCACTGGTGAAATCTTTATAACACTGAAGGAAAAAAATAAATAATACTAATCTTACACAAATTCTTCTTAGGAAAGAAAATGAGGGAAAACTTCCCAACTATTTTTAGTAGATTGGTATAACCTTGATATCAAAACCCCAAAAGGCTATTATAAGAAAGGAAATCCAACAGAAAATTGGGCAAAATAGTTGAACTAGCACTCCACAAAAGAAGATATCAAAATGGCTAATTAACATATGAAGAGGTTGCTCGATATCATTAGTATTAGGGAAACAATACAAATTATCATGTTATACAATATATTATAATATTATACAAAATAAACTCACAATGAAATAGCAGTACACACCCACCAGAATGGCTAAAATTAGAAAGAATACAATACCATGTGTTGTTGAAGATGTGGGAGTAAGTTGAACTATCATCACTCTTAGTGTAAACTGATTACAATCACTTTGAAAAACTAGTGGTATCTACTAAAGCTGACATATATATCCTAACATATAACCAGCAATTCCAACCGTTAGGTATATTTCTAACAGAAATGGGCACATCAAAATGCATCTACAAGACTATTCAAGGCAGCACTCTTCGTAAAAACCCCAACCAAGAAATATCCCTAATGTCCATCAACAATCAAACAGGAATGAATAAATTGTGGCATATTTGTATAATGGAATGCTTTACAGCAATGAGAAAGAATAAACTATTGCTTCATGCAACAGTTTAGATGAATCTCATAAACAGGTCAGACTATTCAATGCTGATAGAAATAAGCAGAGTGATTATTATCGGATGGGAGGTATTAGGGACTGGGAGCAGGTATAATGGGAACTTCAGGGTATGTTAGTAATGTTTTATTTTTTTATCTGGGTTTCATGGGCGCATTCACTTTACAAAAACACATCAAGTTGCATAATTATGATTTATAGCTTTTTGTGTTCTACAATAACCTTTATTTTAAAATGTCAATAAAAGGAATAAAACTTTCCTCCTTTATGTTTTTTCTTCACAGGTAGAATTTATTAAGAAGTAGATGTGGGGCTTCCCTGGTGGCGCAGTGGTTGAGAATCCGCCTGCCGATGCAGGGGACACGGGTTCGTGCCCTGGTCCGGGAAGATCCCACACGCCACGGAGCGGCTGGGCCCGTGAGCCATGGCCACTGAGCCTGTGCGTCCGGAGCCTGTGCTCCGCAACGGGAGAGGCCACAACAGTGAGAGGCC
>NC_041225.1:86809650-86820618 GCF_002837175.3 Physeter macrocephalus
GAATTGTTTGTCTTTTAAAAAAAATTTTATTGGAGTATAGTTGCTTTACAATGTTGTGTTAGTTTCAGCTGTACAGCAAAGTGTATCAGTTATACACATACATATATCCACTCTTTTTTAGATTTTTTTCCCATATGGGTCATTATAGAGTATTGAGAAGAGTTCCCTGTGCTATACAGTAGGTCCTTATTAGTTATCTATTTTAGCTATAGTAGTGTGTATTTGTCAATCCCAGTCTCCCAGTTTATCCCTTCCCCACCACCCCGCTCTCCCCTCTGGTAACCATAAGTTTGTTTTCTACATCTGTAACTCTATTTCTGTTTTGTAAATAAGTTCATCTGTAAACTTTCTTCCTTTAAATCTGTATTGCTTGAGATCCTCTAAGTGGGTGTAAAGTCATGAGTAGCAGCCGAAGGAATTCAGAAGACTGTGTTCATGATCCAGTCACTTGGCTGGTTTTCCCCGCAGCTGAACACAGCTAGGTTCTGTGATATCTGAGTGTGTGTGTGTGTGTGTGTGTGTGTGTGTGTGTATTTTTACCATCATAAAATTTGAAAATGTCTTCATTTTTACTAATTGTGATGGTTAATTTTATGTGTCAACTTGACTGCATCAGACATATGGTCAAACATTACTCTGGGTTTGTCTGTGGGAGTATTTCTGGATAAATATCAACATTTAATCGACAGACTTAGTAAAGCAGATTGCTCTCCCTAATGTGAGTGGGCCCTATCCAGTCAGGTGAGGAACTGAATAGAACAAAAAAGGCTGACCCTCCTGCAAATAAGAGGAAACTCCTGTCTACCTGCCTTGAGCTGGGACATCAGTCTTTTCTGGCCTTTGGAGTGAAATGAAAACATCAGCTTTTTGGGTCTCAAGCCTGTTAGCATCTTTATGGAACTATACCTGTGTCTCCAGCTTGCTGACTGCAGATCTTGGGACACTTGCCAGCTTCCATAATCACATGAGCTAATTCATTATAATAAGTAAGTAAATAAGTATATACACATACATACACATACACCTTACTGGTTCTGTTTCTCTGGAGAAGTCTTACTAATACACTCATATATTGCTTAATTTTTGCCCATAATAGATTGTTTGTTAAAGGCAGAAAACATGAGAAATACTGAAAAAATAAAAATATATAGACTATAGAATTGATTATAATTTTGCAAATAAGTCTGAAATATGATCTTAAACTTGTAGTTGCAGTCATTGATCAAACTCCTTATAATGTACCTAAAAATATTCTTAGTCTTTTAAAAACTGATATTTAAAAAGAGGAAATGTGTTTAATTCAATTTGACTCTGTATTTATTAGGATTTAAGGTTATCATGGTGACATTTATTTTTGAGAAATACTTGCACTTACTAGCATGAAATAGCTTTTCTTATTTTATTTAGAAACACAACTTGAAATTTAAAAAAATCGGTTTTTAATATTCAAAATTAAAAATTTCAAACAACACATCATATAAGTAGATTTGGATTTAATGCCTACCTCCAAATTTTACAGATAAGGAAATCAAGACCCAGAGCAGTTAAGTAATCAACTAAGAATACAGTTTTAGTTAGTGGTAGAGTCAGGGTAAACACTCAAGTGTCCTGATTATTGGGCCAGAATTCTTTGCACCACAGCATAAGATATCTGTCCCTTCTAGCACTATGGGTCATATTATAGCTCCTCAAATGATTTTTTTTTTAACATGCACAAAAAGAATCTGGTCAACTCTAGCTATTAAAAGGTTGCCATGTCTGACTGAGAAATTCACAAATATAATGGTTCTTTACATTTTCCTCCACCTTCAGTAAATTTGGCTTTCACCAGCTAATGTCTGAAAACATCTTTGGATAATTTTCAGTGAAGAAACAATAAATCAGGGATGTCAGTGGCTGAGAGGGGAGAGCTTTTCCAATTTTCATAAACAAAAACTTCAGTGACAGCCGCTTTCAGGTTTTGGATGTAATTTTCCTAACTGATGTCTTCACTGTGGTGTGCCTTGGCTGTCTTCCACTCACTAGCCAATCTTGGGGGAAACATGATTTATGTTGATGCCACATCAATGTGAAAATCTGATCAAGTAAAAGTAGAACTCTGTAGCCTAACTGGGGAAAGCTGGAAGCAAGTCACCATTCACATGTAGATAAGGCAAAGACAGGGGCCATCTATAAAAGTATTACTGCCCTGCTTCTGGTTTAAACTGCCAACTGATTAGTAGCTAAAGACACAGCCTCAAGACACTTCCCATTGAAATGGCTATAAAAACTCTGAAAAAAGTAAAAACTCTTAACAATGTTAAAATCTAAAATGAATGGTTAAACTATTGCCAAAATTCAGAAGGATTTTCAAACTAACAAGACTAGAGTAGAATTGAGAATCACAATCCAGGGCTCATACAGAATAGGCCTACCCCTGGCTCAGAAACCAGGCTCTATAACACTGTTTTCCAACACTGGCCAATCTTCTGCAAATACAGATTCCTTGGCTCCATTTCTAGAGATCCTGATTCATAGGTCTGGTGTTGGGGATGGGGGCAGGGGGAGTTGTCCAGAAGTGAATACTTTTTTTATAAAGCACTTTACATGAATCTGATGATCTCCCAGGTTGGAAAACTACTAGTCTATACCAATTACAAAAATTGGGTGGACATCGCTCTGTTGCATACTTGTTGCTTTTTTTAAAACATAATTTTTAAATTTTGAAATAGACTCATGAAAAGTTTCAAAAATAATACAAAGGATTTCAACAAGCTTACCCCAATGATAATACCTTAGATAACCAGAATACTTTGTCAAACATGGGAAACTGACTCTGATATAATACCATGAATTCAGGTATAGACCTTATTTGGATTTCACCAGTTTTTACACACATTCTCATATCCATGTGTTTTATATGCACTTGTACGTGTGTATGTTGTATACAGTTGCATAAAAATTTATCACATGGAGATTTGTGTAAAGAATGCAAAACTGTTCCATCACCATTAAGGAACTCCTTTGTTTTACTTCTCACAAGTCAAACCTTACCCTATTCCCAGCCCCAACCTCTGGCAACCACTGATTTGTTCTCCATCACTGTAACTTTGTCACTTAGAGGATGTTATATATAAATGGAATTCTACAGTATATAACCTTTTAAGATTGGCTTTTATTTTTTACTTGGCATAATGCCCTCAAGAGCCATCCTAGCTTTTGAATATATATTAATAGACCATTCCTTTTTACTGTCAAGTAGTATTCCATTGTATAGATGTATCACAGATTGTTTATCCATTTATTCTTTGAAGGACATTTGGATTGTACATTGGAAGTACATTTCCAGTTTTTGGTTATTACAAATAAAGCTGCTGTGAACATTCATGTACAGGTTTTTTTGTAAACATGTTTTCACTTCTTTAGGACAAATGCCCAGGAGCGTAATTGCTGGTTTATATGGTAAGTATATATTTAATTTTATAAGAAACTGCTAGGCTGTTTTCCAGAGTGACAGTACCATTTTATATTCCCACCAGTAACGTATATATGAGAGATCCAATTGTGCTGCATGCTTCCCAGCAGTTCGTTTACCAGTTGCTGCCTCCTGAGGTGCGCAAAGCTGGATATCCTTTTTTCTCAGCCCCTACCTAGTACTTGTGCTTTTATAACATGGCAGAAGGCGATAGGACTTGAGTGATGCAAAGCATTATGGAGTCACAATGTGGGTACAGATTAAAGATCCCAGTAAGAGGACATATTGGGGCAATGCACTTTCCTTCATCTTCTGGTTAATGTCAGAGAAAGAGACAATGTGGCTATAGGCTTATGATAAACCATTCATGTTGCATTTGATGATAAACCATGCATGTTGCATTTGATGAATAACTGCTAATGGTGAGTTACTTGGATAGGAATTGTGTATATCAATGTGTTCTCCAGCTATGGATCTGAGATGAGGCTAATCACACTCAAGAACAGGGTAAACAGGTGTCTGATTTTTAAAACTGAAAGTCTGGTATTTGAGCTTTTGGCCTAGAAATGACTTATGGTGATGTGGCCTTATGAGCCAATATTTTTTTTCCTCTAGACTTATAATACATGCTACTGTGCTGACTCCTAACTTAGATACAGAGCATGAACTTTCTTTCCTGATATTTCTTGGGATACTATATGGCAAACAAACCCAAGTAAACAGGACCATAGTGAACTACGTATCTTGTCTGTTGATATACAGAATGCATCTAAATATTCCTTCCATGATAGATAATCAGGGGAAAAAATAACTATGGAAGGATACTCTAGGATCATAGAAGGGACTCTTTCTGAAGTACAAGAGAAAAGGCATATTTCTAAAAAAGATTTAATATAGAAGCCAGAAAGAAATTTAAAAAACTAATTTGCATTCTTAATATAATGCAAGGAAGCAGAAGTCCACAATGAAAGTAGTCATGATAAGGGAGATAGTGGAAACTGCAAAAAAATGCAATAGTAGAATTTCAATAAATATTAAAGGTAGTAATGATCATAACTTCAGCAATTTAAATAATAGATATGAAGGACAAGCCTGAATAACTTTCATAAGAGTGCTGAGGTGAAAAAAAGAGATAAATAGAAAGAGAAAATGATTTGTATGGGGAGACAAGACCTAAAAATTGAATGAACAATTATTTATTGTTTACTCTCCAAAGTTAACATTAGAGTCATTCTCTTCTCCTGTCCTCAGTTTGACTCTTCACAATAGAAACAGACCATTGAGAATCTGTTAACAATTGCTTAGCTCTAGAATTCTGACCAATGTGGCTCTCATTTCAAGGCATTCAGAATTAGGAAGGCACATGTTGAGGATAGGCAATAATCACCTGTGTCTGACTTTCTTTCCTCAGAAACTTGGGTATCTTCTGCTGCTCTTTACTAGACTTTCTTATTCTTTCACACATTTATGCACTAACCCAAAAGCTAATATACTATAACCTCCAGAGAGTATTTACATGTTTACAATGATAGGCCTGAACAATTTTGCTTCATCAATAACTCAGTAACAATGTTCAGTGAAATTAAATGCAGTTGCACTTAAATTTCTTCAAGTAAAAATCAATATACTAACTCCTAACAAGTTAAACAATTTTAATACTACAACGTACACTTTCCGTTAAATTGTATTTGCTTGAATTTTTGCCTTTTATTTGTCTTTTAACATCTCCAAGTTACTTTTTGATATCTGGATATTTTTAAAAAGCCAATTTGAGCCTTTTAGTAGGGACGTTTAATCTATTTACATTTATTATAATAATGAGTATGTTTGGTCTTGTATTATCTGTTTTTGTGCTCTCTGCTTTGTTTTCTCCTTTGTTTTGTTTCCTTTGCTACAGAGAAACTTTCTTTGATTAGTTTTTGCTAATGATTTAGAATGTATACAGTCTCAATTCAATTTTTTAAATGTAAACATAATTATCATATCAAGAATAAAAGAGCATTTATTAACCCTACTCTTCTTCTCCCAATATGATTGATATTATTAGGGATTTCAGACCCAGTTTCTTAAATTATTTTTAAGTATTTACATATAAAAATATCTTAAATATTAAAAATATGTCTCTCAAAATTTATTCAGACTTCATGCTTAAAAATACTTTAATGTTCCCTACCAGTTCTTTTACACAATCACATCCCCTTACTTAAAAAAACCCACATATTTCTATTGATCAAAAACATGAACATGAGGACACGGGGAGTGGGAAGGGTAAGCTGGGATGAAGTGAGAGAGTGGCATGGACATATATACACTACCAAATGTAAAATAGATAGCTAGTGGGAAGCAGGCGCATAGCACAGGGAGATCAGCTCCGTGTTTTGTGACCACCTAGAGGGGTGGGATAGGGAGGGTGGGAGGGAGACACAAGAGGGAGGAGATATGGGGATATATGTATATGTATAGCTGATTTACTTTGTTATAAAGCAGAAACTAACACACCATTGTAAAGCAATTATACTCCAATAAAGATTTTAGAAAATAAAACAACATGAACTTGATTATTATTATAGAGAATTTTTTCCTTTACCAGTTTGTAAAGATTTTCACTTTCTTGCATTTAATAGAGCAGGAGGTGGCAAACCTTTTTTGTAAAGGGTCAGACGGTAAATGTTTTAGATTTTGTGGGCCATATATTTAGTCTTTGTATCAAGTCCTCAATTCTGCCATTGTAGTGTGAAAGCAGCCACAGACAGCAGGCAAATGAGTGAGTTCCTATGTTCCCATAAAACTTTGTTTCTAAAAACAGGCAGTGGGCTACAGATTGCCAACGCTTGCTACAGAGAAAAGGTGTGGGACCAGTCTAGTTGAGTTCAACCTTCCTCTAATGTTAGATGATAGTACGTGAAATGAGAGGCACAGGTCTATGCTTTCCACTCTCCTGTTTCTCTTATAATAGAGACTGGACCATAAGTCTAGTAGATGTTGTCATTATTTACTGTGATTTTTTAAAAAAGTAAAACCACAGCTTCAATGAGTATTTTAAAACCTGAATGACCAAATATGCTCTCTTTAAAGCACATAATCTCTGAGAGTCTGCTTAATTTCTTTTGACATGCTCATTCTATCAGTAGAAAACTTGGTTTTTCTGTAAAATAAAAGCAGGCCTAAGAGTCTGTCCCATGTCCCATTCTGATGACTGTAGAAACAACAGGGCTTTACTTTAGGGTGAATCCTAAAGGTTCTGTGATTCTTTATGAGTATGACAAACCCAGACTGATATACAGAATGAAGAGTAATAACTTCAATCTTGTCTGCTTCCTGAACTTGACTGGAAAAGGAATATAGAAAGATTTCCACACATCTTGCAGTATAATAATATGTATGAAGCTTTCAGTGATTCTAATGGGTGGGGTTCTCATTTTCACCAAATCGGAACTGTAAGAAAGAAATTGGAATTGAAATTATATCAGGAGATGTATGTCTTCCAGATGGTAGGAGGAGAAAGGGGGAGAGATAAGGAGTCAGTTACCAGGAAAGTAGAGCTTTGGGACTCCTAATAAATCCAGAGAAAGATGCATCACAATCTAGTGGGACCAGTGTTCACTGCAACTGGATGCACAGCCAGGACAACGCCTCTGAGTTTCAAAATACCATTTAAAAAAAGTACAAGGAAACGCTCTTGATTTTCAGAGCAGATATCCTTGGTTTGCCTCTTTTTTCATCTCTCCTAAATTTATAGCAGATCTGCCAGAATAAAATTCTTATTAGGTGTTTATATCTATGTACATATTTCTCTCTCTATATTTGTATCTACCTATCTATTTATATATTTGAGGGGATGTCTAGGACCTATATTATAAAAATGTAATCCTGTAATCCCTCTCAATTAACCAAAAAAAAAAAAAAAAGACATTAGAGTAAGAGACTGGATAAAATGGATTGCAAACAAAAAACAAAACTAACTTTTACATGAAATATCCGTAAAAATACCTGAAATTAAGGCTGTCAGAACCACAGAGGTAGAAAAAACTACACTAAAAATTCAAAGAATGCCTTAAGCCACAAGGTTTAAGAGACAGAACACAGATTCTAGGAGAGGCTAATGAAGTTGGGGAGAATTGAACCTTGAGAAGAAAGGATGAGAGGAAAATTCCCTAAGTGTATGTACCTGTTTAGGTATATACAGTGGCATGTGTGTCCATTTCCAATTGTGATCCAAAATTAATGCAGTAATAGTTTTGAATGGCTTGTGAGCTCAATCAAGGCCAGAATAACAAGAAACAGGTTTCAAGTGAAGGGTTGAAAATACTGGAATAAAGTTACCATGAGACTGCAGAATCTCTTTTCTCAAAGACAGTGAAAACCATTCCCTCCCACCTAATAAACTGCCACCCTAATTTTTTTTTTTTTTTTTTTTTTTTTGCGGTACGCGGGCCTCACTGTTGTGGCCTCTCCGGTTGCGGAGCACAGGCTCCGGACGCGCAGGCCCAGTGGCCATGGCTCACGGGCCCAGCCGCTCCGCGGCATGTGGGATCTTCCCGGACCGGGGCACGAACCCGTGTCCCCCGCACTGGCAGGCGGACTCTCAACCACTGCGCCAGCAGGGAAGCCAAACACCCTAATTTTCTAAGATAGGTAAACTTCGACCGAGAGAGAAAGAGATTCCCTTGCTTTATTCCTCAAGAAGCCCCCTTCCTTACCAAAACTGATCTGATTTGCTTTCTTGTTTCATATGTACATCTTCCAATGGTAACAGTGCTCCAATGTTGACTGCCTGGTTACTGCCTGGTTCATTACAGGTGGTCATTACAGGTGATAACTTTCTGTAGGAGAGAAATAAGGCCAGCTTTCAACGTGTATTGATCTAGTTTGAAAGTGAAGATGTTTCATCATCTACATGAGTTTCTGTATTATTTTTCAGACACGTGTGCCTCGGTTTATCTTTTATCCAACCTTTTAGGTCTAGAGGAAAGAGGAAGACATGAGGAATATTTGGTTTCAAGGTTCTGCCAGGTGATTTGCTGAATCAATCCCTAGTTTGAATCCTGGCCCTAGGTGTGAATTTGGCTGACTACAAATTGGTATAGTTCTTAAATCTCTACAGCTAGAGGTGAAATTTTTTGTTTTTGATAAGAAACAACTGGATATTTGCTGTCATGTGTCTGGTCGTGTCAGCAGGTAGGTTATTAGTACTTCCTTAAACCCAGAGTAGAATAAAAAAGTAGAATATGGGAAAAGTGGGGGGATTCTGTGAATAGGTTCCAAAAGACTGACTTCCGTCTTGCTATCATACTCTCTTACCCATTCACTTGCTTGCTCTGATGAAGCAAGATGCCACGTTGTGAGATGTTCTAGGGAGAGACCATGTGGCAAGGAACTAAAGAAGGTCTGTGGCCAACAGCTCTTGAGGAACTGAGGTCTCAGTCCAACAACGTGTAAGGAAATGGATCCTCCAATAACCAACTACTAAGTAAGCAAGGAAGTAAATCTTTCCCAACAGAGCTTTGAAATGACTGCAGCTTTTTGGGAGGTCCTGAGCCAGAGAACCCAGATAAGCCACATTCATTCCTGACCCCCAGAAACTGTAAGACAAAAAATGTGTTATTTCATGTCACTAAGTTTGGAGTAATTTGTTATGCAGCAGAAGATAACTAATAGAAGTGATTAAGGGGTAAGTTAAAATTGTCCATTAACTCTAAGAAGTGTTCCTATGAGTAGATACTGAGCTGTTCTCTATGGTCAAGGAGCACCACAATAAGTGTTTATTAAAACAGTAAGAACTGGGACAGGGCTTAAAGAACTACTTCCTCAATCTCAGGGGTCTCATGCTAAATGACTGAAAAAGGAAAGATGTGAAGTTTTCATCTTCCCAGGTTTTTCAAAAAGAGGAAAGATGACTATCTTGGGTTCTTGAAGCATCTGCTTACCCAATTATTAGAGCAGATGACATTTTGAAGTCACTTCTAGTATATTTATTTTAAAAGATTAGATGCCCGAATATAAAACAAATTAAGAAGAGAAAAGCAGACTTACAGTATGTAATTTTTCTAGAATATAGAGAAAGATATTGTATAAAGGAGAAGGTAGAAGTTAAAACTTTATAAGGAGTCTTTGTAATAAGAATTATGCTTCATAATTTCTCTGTAAAATAAATACAAAGATATCCTCTTAAAGATGAAGAACTGAAGGATTAGAGTCGTTACGGGTTTGTCCAAGGGTACACAGAAAGAGAATCATAGCAGAATCTTGAACATGTATGTCTCAATTTTACATGATATTAAAAAAATATATATTAAATAAAATAGATTTCCTTCAGAATAAATGAGTATGTACTACTGACGTGCTGAATATAAGATTACATTCATTCTGGCAGTTTCTAATATAAAACAGGACGTTTCTAATGTAATATAGCTTGAGCTAGCTGAAATGATACCTTGATATGCTTGGGGGAGAAGAAACATGTGCCTTTCAGATTTTTCCAGTGGAAAAGCTTTCTGAGTTGCCAAAACCATAAGGTCAAACTTCCTTGACCTTCCTAATAACAATACCACTGTTCTCTTTATAGCACACGTGGACAGGGAAGAAGGGGGTTCAAGAGAGTCCCCTAAATATTTAAAGATGATTCATTGTTTATTGAGGGCCCCTTTAAATAGTAGATGAGAGTAGAGCAGATAGATGAAGATATCATGATTTATTATGGCTATTTACTTATTTTGTCTGTTCCCAAAAAGTGTTCTAGGTATTTCATGATAAAAGATATGTGTACACTATACTACAAAGCTACAGTAATCAAGACAGTATGGTACTGGCACAAAAACAGAAATATAGATCAATGGAACAGGATAGAAAGCCCAGAGATAAACCTACACACCTATGGTCAACTAATCTATGACAGAGGAGGCAAAGATATACAATGGAGAAAAGACAGTCTCTTCAATAAATGGTGCTGGGAAAACTGGACAGTTTTCATGTAGAAGAATGAAATTAGAACACTCCCTAACACCATACACAAAAATAAACTCAAAATGGATTCGAGACTTAAATGTAAGACCGGACACTATAAAACTCTTAGAGGAAGACAGAGGAAGGACACTCTTTGACATAAATCACAGCAAGATCTTTTTTGATCCACCTCCTAGAGTAATGGAAATAAAAACAAAAATAAACAAATGAGGCCTAATGAAACTTAAAAGCTTTTGCACAGCAAAGGAAACTACAAACAAGAGGAAAAGACAACCCTCAGAATGGGAGAAAATATTTGCAAATGAATCAATGGACAAAGGATTAATCTCCAAAGTATATAAACAGCTCATGCAGCTCATAATTAAAAAAAACAAACAACCCAATCAAGAAACGGGCAGAAGACCTAAATAGACATTTCTACAAAGAAGACATACAGATGATCAAGAGGCACATAAAAATATGCTCAACATCACTAATTATTACAGAAATGCAAATCAAAACTACAATGAGGTATCACCTCACACCAGTTAGAATGGGCATCATCAGAAAAT
>NC_041225.1:86821058-86832772 GCF_002837175.3 Physeter macrocephalus
ATTAACTGGTTTGCAGGGCAGAAATTGAGACTTAGATGTAGAGAACAAATGGATGGACACCAAAGGGGGAAAGCGGCAGGGTGTGGTGGTGGTGGTGCTGTGATGAATTGGGAGATGGGGATTGACATATATACACTATGTATAAAATGGATAACTAAGAAGAACCTGCTGTATAGAAAATAAATAAGTAAAATTCAAAATTAAAAAAAAGATGTGTACAGTAATGCTTTTAAAATGGAAATAGAAATGACATGATTGTATGACAATTCTCTAGGTATTTAAAACAAACGTGACTGTCAAGGAGGAGAGAAGAGTAAAACATCTCAAGAGACTTTAACTAGGTGTAATGGGATGAAATTAGGAAAGGGAAGAGGCAGGATAAACAGAATGTTTATTTTTCCTAAGTTTTTTCCTAAGTTTCTACTTGTGAACTAAATTCCCTGAGGAACACAGTTTGCAGTCATGTGAAAGACTGTTCTTTTCGTACTATTCTACAGAGAATACACCTGCAGAGAAAAGAAAGAAGAGAGATGAACAAAATTATTCTACAGAAATTTTCCACCTCTAAATTTATCCTCTATACTTAATTGTATTTTGAAAAAGTATGCAAGGAATATGTGCACAAATTCTCCAAAGTTTAAAGAAGGATAACAAGTAAAAATTGAAATTCTCCCTTTTCTCCCTTTCTCAAGATGAAAGGACAATTTAACTGTTAACGTATATAAATATGCACAATATAAACAGATTTTTAGGTGTAGATGGGATTTTACTATAAGTATTGTTTGGTGACTTATCTTTTTAAAGTTGGTTATGTCTTGGAGATCTTTTCATGCCAGTACATATATGACTGCCTCAACTTTTTCAAGGGATGTATAATATCCCAATTAGAAATGGCTCATAATTTAACCATTCTTCTACTAATGGATATTTGTTCTAATTTCTCACTCTTACACAGAATACTTTAATGAATAATTTATACTTATATTCTTGGATACATGACAGTATCTCTTTAGAATAGATTCTTAGAGGTAAAATTACTAGAGACCAAATGGAAGGTGTAATTTAAAATACTGATAGTTGGGACTTGGTGGTCCAGTGGTAAAGAATCCACCTTGCAATGCAGGGGATGCAGGTTCCATCCCTGGTCAGGGAACCAAGATCCCACATGCCGCAGGGCTACTAAGCCCGCGCGCCACAACTATTGAGCTCGCGCGCCTCAACCAGAGAGCCTGCGTGCCGCAAACTACAGAGCCCACGTGCTCTGGAGCCTGTCCACCACAACTAGAGAAGTGAAAACTTGCACGCCACAGCTAGAGAGAAGCCCGCCTGCCACAACGAAAGATCCCGCGGGCCTCAACGAAGATCCCGAGTGCTGCAACTAAGACCTGATGCAGCCAAAAAAAAAATTAATTTAAGAAAAAAAGGGAGATTGAAAAGTGTTTAAAAAAATAAATAAGATGAAATAAAATACTGATAGTTACTTCCAAAACTGTTCTCAAACATGCTGCACCAATTTATACCCTAATTTACAGCTTCAAATAGTATCACTTTCTTCACTCCTTTCTGAAATGCTAGATATTATAAATTAAAACTTTTTTTCTAAACTGATAATCAAAAAATGATACTTCATTATTATTTGGTTTCCATTAATAATGAAGGTAAGTATCTTCATTTGGGGTGGGGGGACTTTTAGTTCTTATTTTAAGTACTGCCTGTTGATTATCCTTTGATCATTTTTACTAGGTTGTTAGCATTTTTTTCTAATTGAGTCCACAGAGTTTTTAATATATTCTGGATATTAATCATTGTTTCATTATTGATATTGCCATTATTCTCTCAGATTGTGATTGAACTTTGTTTACACTGTCTTCTGCCATATTAGTCTTAAATCTTGTCAGTCTTTTATTTTATGGCTTTAGATTTTGTATTTTAGTTAGAAAGTCTTTTCCCACCTTGAGCATATAAAAATATTCTCCCATTTTTCTTAAATACCTTTTATTGTTTAGGTCTTTAATACATTCGGGATTTATTTTTGGGAATGGTATGAAGCAGGGATTTAACTTAAGGTTTTCCTCAAAGAGATAGTGAGTTGTCTCAGCACCATTTACCAACATTTTTCTGATTGATTTAAAATTGCCCCTTTATCATAAATAAGTTAAATTCCCATGGACCTATTTTATTCTATTGTGCTAACTTTATTCTTGCACAAAATCATAATTTTTAATTTATAGCTTTCTATGATGTTTTGATATCAAGTGGTGAAAGTATTCCCTTAGTATACAAGCAGTAGTGTAGTGGTTGAACAGGGTCTAGAATCCGACTATTGAAATCTCAGCTCTGCCATTTACTAGTTGGGTGACCTTAGGCAAGTTACTCAATCTCTCTGTACTTTTCTAGTAGATATGATCTGAAAAATGGTGATACTAATAGTTCCTACATTTTTAATCCTACTAGTAATAGGAACTAATAGTTCTTATTACTAGTAGGATTAAAAAAGGAAAGATATGTAAAGTACTTAAATCAGTACGTAACACATAGTAAGAATTCAAATATGATAAGCTATTATTCCAAAATTTTTGGCTATTCTCACACATTTTACCTTCAGGATAAGGTTGAGAATCAGTCTATCAAGTTTCATAAAAAAATTCCACGGGGTCTTTGCTTAATATTCCACTAAAACTATCTCCTGATTAGTTTCAAGGAGAAAGTACTGACAAACATATTGACAAAATTCCTAGATCTTCCAAACCAGGAACATGCTGTGTCTCTCCATTTATTCTTCTTTTTTTTCCTTCAGCAAAGTTTTATAATATTTTCCCTACAGATGCTGTACATTTCTAATTAGGTTTATTCCTCAGGATTTTTATGGATTCTGTTTTTTAAAAATATATCTTTATTGGAATATAATTGCTTTACAGTGTTGTGTTAGTTTCTGTTGTACAACAAAGTGAATCAGCTATATGCATACATATATTCCCATATCCCCTGGATTCTGTTCTTATTATAAACGGGATTTTTTCCCCCTCTTCTGGTATTTTCCATTATATTGGAAAGCTATTTGTCTTAGTATATTAATTTTATGTCTGACCATCTTGCTCACCATTTTTTATTAGCATATTATTTTTCAATCAATTCACTTGAAATGTTTAGGCTGCTGATGATATACTCTGTTAATAAGGACACCTTTGTTTCCTCCTTTCAAATATATATATACATATTTATATTTAGTCAAAAATGCTGAGAAAAAAACCATCATTTCTCCCCGTCTTTTGGTTGAGTGACAGTAGTCATAGGGTGACAGATACTTCACTAGAACTTCTGCTCCATTTAAATACTGCATGGCTCAATAAAACCACACATAAAACCACAAGCATCAAGAAATGTATATAGTGCTTACTATATGCTAGGTATTCTTCTAAGTGCTTTAAATATATTAATTCATTTAATCCTCACAACAACCCCATGAGGGATAACTGGAATTAGTCTCCCCAGATAGCATTCTCATAGAAAGGAGATTCTGACAGTTTCCCCTTTAAGGAAATCTGTTAGTTATATCTGAACACACTCACCTAAGGTGAGTTAAGCAAGTTGCCACTTGTCCTCTAACCCCAAGGCTCCTTAATTCCAAGTAAGCAAGCCTAATCAGTTTGAGCTCTAGAATCTCATCACTCTTACTCAATCAGAATAAAAACAAGGCCGATAAGAATCTACTTTGACAGCCACATGGACTAAGAGGCGCTAAGGTAAAATCCTTAAAACTCATCACCATTAAATAAATCTCCCAAGGTCATATATGACCCATTTCTGACTTATTGCCAAGGAAATCGGGCGTTAGAAAAATCAGGCTGTATTTCTGGCTCTGCACGTTTTAACAAATATTTTTAATATATCTCTCCAGACCTTTTAAAGTGACATCACAGATAATTGTGTTATGACCTATTTTCTGTCTTAACAATATATTGTGACCAATTTGAATATAAATAAAAGTAGATTTAAAAAAATCATTTTTAACAAGTGCATCACATTCTGTGATTTGAATTTACCATTTTATAAAAGCATAGTGATTACTATGTACTACACACTGTTCTAAGTGCTTTATAAATATCAACTCACTTAATCATTACATCTGAGGTATGTACCATACCATACCATACCATATGGTATATATGTATCATAATTTATTTAATCAGATTAAAGAAATCAAATTTTGATTCAATAATTTAATCCAAACTTGGATTTAATAAATCAAATTTTAATTTAACTAAATTAAAATTTAATCAAATTACTCCAAATGTTTGTCATTATAAACAATACTGTGACAAACTTCTTGGTACATACAGCTTTGTGCAGTTGTGTGATTATTTCCTTAGTCTAAATTAAATGGGTGCCTTTTCAATGGATTGAGATTAGTGGCAAAGAGAGAAGAGAGAGTAGAGACATGAAACCAGAAAGGCACAAAATGTGCCTGGGAAACCACAACTGCAGAAAAGGGAAAAAATAAACAGTTAATGAACATTTACTATTTACCAGACACTATGCTAGACACTTTGACATACATTGACATGTTCAATCCTCACAAGAACTATTTGCAGTAAGGTACAATGCCCTTTTTATAAATGAGGAAATTGAAAAATAAAGAGGTTAGTCACTTGAGAAGGTTACACAGCCAGTAAGTAGTTGAGGTTCTGCAATTATCAGCTAAATTATGTTAAACAAATTGCTTAATCTCTTTGACCACATTTTAGTTTAATTGTAAAATGTGACTCAAAAGAGTAACATGGAGATATAAATTAAGGTAATGTGTGTAAACTATAAACTACATACTAGAAATGACTCAACACTTTAAATGATTAAAAAAGGACTGAGCCCAATCTCTCTAAGAAGGTCAAAATCTTAAAGTAAAACAGTATTTACAGTTAAACACTGTAAGATGTATGCCTTTCACATTTTCACTTGATTCTGTGTTAGGGAGAGGTATATAAACTGGATTACATGCAACAAAAGGACCACCAAATGATAATATGTTTGGGTGGGAGGATACCTCAAAGTCACCCATGCAATCTTCCATCAGTGAGGAATTCTTCATACAGCATTCTCAAAAATGGCCATCTGGCTCCTGCATTTTTATAGTGAGGACTCCTCAGACAATGATGGGAATGTTAACAATGCCCTATTTGCCCTTCCTCAGCTTCACGTTAAAATTCTCATGAAACTACAGTAAGTGATGACAAGTTGCAACCTGATTAGAAACTAAGACACTTATTTGTCAGGAAGAATCCACAATATTCAAAGCATGGATATGGCCTTAAAGCATGGACAAGGGCATTTCAAGACTATAATTCCCAATGAAGGGGATCAGAATATGCCACTCCAAAATATGCCACTTTAGTATTATTTAGGATTGTTTTGAGCTGAAGGCAAATGAGAAACAGCTTACACAGGAAGAACACTCTGCCCTCCCACTTTCAGCCTAAGAGCAGGGCATAAATTTTCCTTTGTAAAGATGACATAAATTTCCATTTGTAAAGGTGTCCCCCCTCTCCCACACCCAGAAGACCAGATACAACACCAGATGAGTCTGCATAACAAACCTTGCTAAACAACCCTTAACTATCATACATTTTCCAATCACTGTCCCGCAATTCACCACCCCTAGGATCCCAAATCCTTTCCTTTATCTAGTCACTTCTCCACAACTTATCACCCTTTGTTAAAATGGTATATAAGACACTGAATCTAGCTGCTTCTTTGGGTTTTCAATTCTTTTCTGTGAAGCCTCCACATATGTAAAACTATTAAAAGTTAATGCCTTTTTTCCTGTTAGTCTGTCTTTTGTCAGTTTAATTTGTAGGCCCCCAAACAGAACCTGAGGGTACAAAATAAAAGTACTTCCTCTTCTACACCAGGAATACAACATAGTTTGAGGCTGAAAGAGCAAAGGGGTACAGCTTTACCTCTGAGTGAAAAGTTGTCAACAAGAAGGAGATGAGCCTCGAAAACCCATGAGAGTAGTGTATTCTGTAGGTTATTGATTCCTGCTCCTCCCCCAATTTTTATAGCAAAAGGAGAACTACAGATTGCTTCCCTATATAAAAATAATCAAGCAGTTAATCAAATGGGTCTAGGTGATGCTTCTATCAATCATCCCTGAAACTTGAGATTATATGTATCCTAATAGCATTAATGTAATGGGAGGATCCCACATGCCGCGGAGCGGCTGGGCCCGTGAGCCATGGCCGCTGAGCCTGCGCGTCCGGAGCCTGTGCTTCGCAACGGGAGAGGCCACAACAGAGGAAGGCCCGCATACCAAAAAAAAAAAAAAAAAAAAAAAAAAAAAGTACTTCCTCTTCTACACCAGGAATACAACATAGTTTGAGGCTGAAAGAGCAAAGGGGTACAGCTTTACCTCTGAGTGAAAAGTTGTCAACAAGAAGGAGATGAGCCTCGAAAACCCATGAGAGTAGTGTATTCTGTAGGTTATTGATTCCTGCTCCTCCCCCAATTTTTATAGCAAAAGGAGAACTACAGATTGCTTCCCTATATAAAAATAATCAAGCAGTTAATCAAATGGGTCTAGGTGATGCTTCTATCAATCATCCCTGAAACTTGAGATTATATGTATCCTAATAGCATTAATGTAGATTGGTGCTTTTTAAACTTTAATATGTATATCAATCACCTGAGTATCTTGTTTAAGTAAGTCCAGAGTAGGGCACGAGATTCTACATTTCTAACAATTCCTGGATGAGAAGTGTGCAGACCATGCTTTGGTAATTATGTGACAACCTGTTCACAAGCAAATAATAGATCTAAATAGACCTTTCTTTTCAGAGTTAGGCACATAGTTTTAAGGAAAAGGAAGAAAAGAAACATGCAAGACATGGAAAAATTTGGTAACTTAACAGAATATACATGGAGTTTATAATAAAAAGAAAGTAAACTATAGAAATAAACTTTAGCACAGAAGAAAATTTAATGTTTTCAATAGATTTCAAGGAATGATAGATTCTCTGTGGGAAAGAGTTGAAAAATAAAAATACAGAACACAACAGAAAGAGTATTAGTTTCATGGAATTCTAAAATGAGGTAGATGATACAAGAGATGGTAAAGAAATAAAAATGCAAGTAAAACTACAATCTGCCCTACAAAGTGAAGTGTAGAATCAATATTGAAAATAGAAAAACCCGATAGATTTAACCATTTGGTTGGAGATGTTTCCTCTGAAAGCAGAGGAAAGGACAGAAAGAACATAATAGTGAATATAAAGTTTTGATGACATATAGATTATTCAAATCTATGAAGAAGACAAGAGCATAGAAAATAAATTAATAAAATAGAAAAAAAAAATTGAGCAGTGCAAAGACCTAAGCATACAGAGTAGAAAGATTCACCATATAACAAGCAAACTTAATGAAAGAGATCAATACCTGGATATATATCCTGGGGAATCTGTTAAACTTCAAGGCTAAGAAAATAAGCTTATAAATATGTGGGCAGCAAAAGAGGTAAATTACCAAGTAACAAAAATCAGGCTGGCCACAAAGCAATGTCCAAGAGGAAAAAAGGATATGACCCAAGAAATTTATACTCTTCAAGTTGTTATTTCCATGTGACATGAAAAAAGAGAGATTTTCAAGTAAATAAATACGTACAAAATCTACTTCAATCTGCTCCTGAAAATATTATGCAAAGACACCCGCTAGTCTACCAAGAATTCATGAATGGAAAAATCATGTTGTCAATGTGGTCTGTGTTCTGATAATGAACACAGAAATCAGTCAAACATATTAAATCTAAAAATTGTTATAAATATAACTATAAAACAGGACACGAATGCCAACACTATTTCCTGAAAGGACTCCCATCCTTAATTCAGGTTAGGTGTGTACTGTGTGCCCTGATTTCCTTTTATAGCATTTGTCATACTGTATTGTCATCTCCCGTTTAAACTTTCTAGTTCTCTCACTAAGCAATTGTCACTTACCTACCCCTCCTCTCTCCAGGTTTCTTACTGACAATATATGTATTTTATATATCGGTATACTACTATATGTATACTACTGTTGTATATATACAAGTATCAATAGCAAAGGCAAGGTTGAGGGAAATGATTAGGAGAAGAAAAATCATGCTTATTTATTCAGATGGGAGAGGAGCATGAATAAATAGATAACGTCTCATACATGAATGAGAAAATAAAATTAAGTATGGTAAAACTAAAAATTAGTAGAAATAAAAGTGTAACACATATCTTCTGTTTACTAGAGAAAATAAAAAACAATGAAAACATAGTAGGCCAAAGAGCAAAAGAGAGGAAACAAGCAAAATAGCAAGAAAATACAAAAATATTAATATAAAACAAGATAACAAAAGCTAGTCATTCATGTACTTTCCTTCCACAAAGGAGGGGACAACAAAGACATAGTCACTGCCTCCTCACCCAGGAAGTTTTCTTTGTGATTCAGGTCCAAAACTGAGTATTGGGTAAGGGTGGGCGTGGGAAGCAGTTCCGAGCAATAATTTTGGGGAAATATTTATGATCAAATATGTAGTGGAAATATCAGGTTCAGTAACCAAGAAATTGATCCTTTATCTCCAAATTAAAAATATCTAGATTAAAATAAAATACCAAAACAAAGAATAAAATACCTACCATACCTCTAGAACAGTTATGCCTCACTTCATCGTGGACGAAGAGTGTATCTCATTCCCGAATTTGCCATAGCACTCCTTGAGTTCTAGACTGCTGATTCTGAGAGATGCAGAAGACATATATCCAGCTGATCCAAACCAGGACAAATTAGGTAACTTCTCATTTTTCCAATGCATTAAAATTAAAACGAACACATACCTTTAAGTGTTATGTGATGATCTGTCTGTTGCCTACCACCCATCTCTTTCTAGCCTGTCAGTAAGTAGGGCTCTCAAAAGTCATGCTAAACTAAATAGAATGGAGTAGATGGAGTGAACTTTACATAGCAGAAAGTCAACTTGAATCTGAACCCTCTAATACAAAATCCTTTTCGTGATATGAAAAGGTTAGTCAGCTCTGCACTCAACAGGACCCTCAATTTTGGTCACATCAGTTCTATTATAATTAATCTCCTTTACCCAAAATGGTAAACTACTGTTTTGGAACCTGACAGCTTTTAAGTTGCAAGGGTCCCTAGACAACAAGGAACAAATTCAGTAAGACTGGGGCTAGGTTATTTGGGTCAATATCAGGCAGCTGAGATTGAGAACAAGGTTTCTTAAGAAAAGTAGGCATTCAGAGGCACCTGGTAGAGAGGCTGGGAGCAGATGCATCATACATTTTTTTCTTTCAATAAACCCAATGTGTGCGTATATCTAAAGGATGAAGGAGTTTCTGAACAGAACAACTACAAATTACGAACATTTTTTCAATGTTTATCATATGACAAGTAGAATGCTAAGCACTCTGAATGGATTAGCTTATTTAATCATGACAACAAGCATATGAGGTAGCTACTGTTATTATGTGTATTTTACAAGTGAAGAAATTGAAGCACAGAAAGGTTATGAACTTGTTCAGAGTTATACTGCTAAGTTTATGTAGGTGAATGCCAGGTTAGCTTTGGCTCTGAGGCTAGTGGAGGAATGAATTCGTGCGAATGCCTAAAACAATTAAGTTGAAAAAATATATGGTGTAAGAGTGAGTGTCTGAGTGTGTGTTTGTAGGTACGAGTATGATGTTTTTTTGTTCCTCTCCAATGTTTGATCAAGTTATAAGCTTTATACAGTTGTTCCCTTTGAACCCTGTGAAGAAAGGTTAGGGGATTTGTCTTCATGGAATGTTAACTGTGTTCATGTGAATACTAAAATTATATAGTCAAATTATCCACCTAAGACTGCAGCGTTAAGTAGATTACAGTGCTAAGATAGATTCTGTGTTCAACATGAAGGATCTATAAGAAGATACTTCCAGCATATAGTTACACAAAGCTTCCCTCTAATGTATTCCACCAAATTACTTGTCTGCTCTAATAAATAGCAAGTTTCAATATATTATTATGCTCCTAATTTTTAGGAAACTAATTTCTACTGATTCTTCAAATTAATTTAGGTTTGTTAAAACTCTGAACACTAGCTGATTAGATTCAAACTATCTCAAGAAGCCAGTGAAATAAAAAGATTATATTTCTAGGGCTCAGAAATCTGTTCTAATTTATATATATATATAGCACATGACTGGGGCCTCCTGTCTTGTTCTTCTATTCCAAAAGGTGGAGCAAGCAGCATGGTCCCAAAGACCTAAAATTTCTGAATGTTTTTCCTCTTGGGAAGAGCAGGCCCAGCTGAAGGAAAGGAAGAACTTTTCCTACCCCAAATAGGCTGACTCATATTAAGACATATCTCAAGATATATTCATATATATTGCCCATTTAAATATATTTACAAAAAAGGGGGTAAATAATTCATAGATCAGAATTGAAAAGAAAATGTATACCTTTATAATCCAATATCCTCATTTCACAGTTAACAGAACTGAGTCTAAGAAACATAAATGACATAAATGTTTCCTATGTTTACTATTAAAAAATACATTTTATATAATTGTATCATTATGGATGTGCCATTTTCTGATTTTTTAAAAATTACTTTGCTGTACATTTTACGTGTATTATCCCCCTCACATGCACTAACACAGTCCACAAGTTTGTGATTTTAGTTACAATATTCAATTTTGATTAACACACAACAGTTTAACTCCTCAACTGTTAGCTATTTATACTGTTTCTCATTTTTCTTTATTAAAAATATTGATGGTGCAGCTACAAATATCTTATGTATAACAGTACTTCTCTTTTATTACCCCCTTTGTGTAATTTTATGAAAATAAAGAGTATTTTTAGGTCAAAAATAATGGTCATTTTATGATCTTCATTGTATACTGCTAAATTCCTCTCCAAAAAGACTGGCAATTTACTCAATTACGTCTAAGCCTACATCTCCAAAAATCCTAGTCTTCTCTTGTAACTGGTAGTGAGTTTCCATATGCTCTCAATCTATAATTCTGGGAAAATGTGATAATGGTTCCTAATTACTAGTTATGAATTTCTAGATAATGCTATTAAAACTGAATTTGATTTTATTTAAGATATTTACATCTATGTTTATAAATGAGATTCCTCTCATGTCGCTTTTTTAGGTGCTCACTTCAGCACACATTTTAGGATCAAATTTATCTCACATAATAAACTAAGGAACCTCCTAGTTTGTTTTCCCAAGTCTGTCAAGCCCTCCTTCAATTCCTCCACACTGCAATCAGAACAACCTTTTAAAAACTCAAGTCTCACAGACCTACTAGAGAATGGACTTGAGGATACGGGGAGGGGGAAGGGTAAGGTGGGACAATTTGAGAGAGTGGCATGGACATATATACACTACCAAACGTAAAATAGCTAGCTAGTGTGAAGCAGCTGCATAGCACAGGGAGATCAGCTCGGTGCTTTGTGACCACCTAGAGGGGTGGGATAGGGAGGGTGGGAGGGAGATGGAAGAGGGAGGAGATATGGGGACAAATGTATATATATAACTGATTCACTTTGTCATAAAGGAGAAACTAACACACCATTGTAAAGCAATTATGCTCCAATGAAGATGTTTAAAAAAAACAAAACAAAACTCAAGTCTCATTATATCCCTTTCTTAACATCTTTAATGGTCTCCCATTACTTTTTTTTTTTTTTTT
>NC_041225.1:86833053-86850937 GCF_002837175.3 Physeter macrocephalus
TCACGGGCCCAGCCGCTCCGCGGCATGTGGGCTCCTCCCAGACCGGGGCGCGAACCCGGTTCCCCTGCCTCGGCAGGCGGACGCGCAACCACTGCGCCACCAGGGAAGCCCCTCCCATTACTTTTATGATACAGTCCAAAAATCCTAACTTGGTCTATACGGTTCTGGAACATCTGGCCATGTATATCTCATTCTCTCCTACTCTGGGGTCTTCAAATGCATGCACCTTGGTACTGCCACTCCCTCTCCCAGCTAAATTTTATGGAGCTACTCTTAAATGTCACTGAAGTCCACCACTAATTTAGAGCTCCCTCACTATCCAGCTCACCTTATTCAAAATTATTTATTGAATGTCTGATCCCTCTGGTAAACTGCAGAAAACTCTATAAGAGCAAAGAACCTTTTTTCAGGTGAGCAGTAAGCAGGCATTCTTTACCTCAGGAGTTTAAGAACTTGATACCATATATACTGTCTCCCTACTAGTGTATAAACCAAAGATAAGGACCAGTTCTTATGTATCTCTTCCACCCAAAGTTTAGCATAGCATCTTACACTCAATTAAGAGTTCAATGGATTTATATCAATATGTAATACAAAGAGCAAACTTAGTAAAGTCTGTGTCTGGCAAATACTCCTAAATATTATAACATAAAACATTATAAATATGTTTATATGATAGAATATAAATTAGAAGAGGCAATCACACATCACAAAAACATAGCCATACGGACTTCTGGAGTCCATTGTTGAAAATTCATCAGAAATGCTGAGTTAAAATAGTTGACTCATTGGAAAGACTCATAAAATTGAATAAGTTAAGTCCTTTAAATACTTTGAAGTGAAGAAATCTCCTCTGCAGAGACTTCAAAGAAGGAAAACCCAGCAAAGATCACAACACCTAAACATTTTCTGCTTTTTCCACTTGCTTTATTATGTCCAAATAATCCTAAAGTCTCCAGGAAATGCCCATGTGTCCACTGGCATATGCCCAACCAGAACTATCAACCCCAAACACTACCTCCTTTCCACGACAGTGGATCATCTCTTTAAACATCTCATCCCTGGATTCTCACGTTTTATGGCATTATTAACTTTCAAAATCAACTCTCATTTATTGTAGATACACTGAAAGCCTAAACAAAGAGATCTAAAAAGGTAAAAGAGGGACAGCTATGGAATAAATAAGTAATGGGATGGCTATGGAACAGGTAAGTAACAAGGAATACATTAAAGTAAAACAATGTTTCTAACTGATCAACTTCTGCTACCGAAAGCACATCTGTACAGTGAGAATAACAGGAGTATCCACCTCACAGAGGTATTATAAGAAATAAATGAGTTAATGCACATGAAATGCTTAGTGTCTGGCACTACTATCATGATATTTTTAAATTTCTCATTAGGCAGCTAGAAGTTATAAAGTAAGTTAAGTAAATAAAAACCTGGGCCAGCATTCTGGGCCAAGAAGAGACCTCCTAATTTATTCATGGCTGATGACAGTCTCTATACATGTACATTTCTAGGGAAGTTCCTGATATCCCAACATTATTACTTTCCCCATCCTAATAGGGAGGAAGTTCTTCATAACATCTAAAACTATTTTAGTTAAAAAATTTTGTCTACTTCTTTTATTTTTTATTAGTAGGAAAAGAAAGGTGGTTTCTGTCATTTAAATGAAAATGATGACTTTAAATGTATAAGGGAAGTACATAAATCAAACTGCTTTTATTGTCATTAGAAAAAAATAATTTCTACTAACATAAAAAGATGGCAAATCTGATAGAAAGAAAAGTAATAAAAAACCTTAGGAAATAAGTCACCTCAAGCAGAATCATGGGGAATCAAAGAATAACCTTACATTATAGACTGAATGTTTTGTGTCTCCCTGTCAATTCATCCTAACCCCTGATGTGATGGTACTGGGAAACGGGGCCTTTGGAAAATAATTAGGTCACGATGGTGGAGGACTCATTAAATGGGATTAGTGCCCTTATAGACAGCTCCCTCATTCCTTCTGCCATGTGAGGACACACCAAGAAGACGACCATCTATGAACTAGGAAGCAGGCTCTCACCAGACACCAAATCTGCCAATGCCTTGATACTGGACTTCCCAGCCTTCAGAACTGTAAGAAATAAATGTTTGGAAACTCTACCTAAGGCACTGTGGTAACCTAAATGGGAGGGAAGTCCAAAAGGAAGGGGATATCTGTATGTGCATGGCTGATTCATTTTGTTGTGCAGTGGAGGCTAACACAACACTGTAAAGCAACCACACTACAATAAAAATTAATAATAAAAAAAGACATTATGTTAGCCTTGTTAAGAAACTGAAACTTGATTTTAAGTGCAATGGGAAACCACTGGAGGGTTCTGATCAATAAAGTGACATAAATGTCACTTTATTGAGAGAAAAAAGGAGAGAGAAAAAAGGAGAGAGAAAATTGGTCATAAATTAGATATAAACAAAGGAAAAAACACTTGAAGTTCATTTTTTAAAAAACAAGTAATTTGTGTTTTAAGACTGCAGAACCTATTGTACAATAATCCAATCTACTAAAGTTGTCACTAAAAACAGGTTGAAATAATTTCAATTTGAAGTTAGATGAATTGCACTGATTAAGCTCTTACTAGTACAAATATGTTACAACCCAGGAGGGCCCTGAGTGAGAACAAGCAATTGGCATCAACCTAAGGAAAATACCTCTTACTCAAGAAATTTAATACCAATTGAAAGTACTTATAACATACATACTGGTAAGAAAACAACTGAGATAAATTTGAAAGCGGTCAACTAGCCTGTTTTGGACAAGTTGCTTAATCTCTGTATGCTGTTTCCTATAAGATGAGACATACTAACAGCCTGTAGAGGAGTCAATGTATATAGAGTACTCAAAAGAGTATTTGGCACAAAGCAAATGCTCAGTAAGTATTAGCTGCTGCAATCTGAAAAAAAAAAAAAAGAAAGAAATTGGTGTTTAAGTGATTCGTCTGTGATATTTTTGTTATGGCATCCCTAACAGACCGAGACTCCCTCTGAACAAGAGGTGATGTTGCTTTCTACAGCAACACAAAACTGCCCTGAAGTTTTCCTGCTTTCATTTTCCTCTACTTCTGTGATTGATCCTAAATGGCCACCTAATGATTTTTATAGGAGAAAAGAGGGACGAAAAACAGGTAGATGGGAAAGAGAAGTTGGAAAGAGGAGAAGATGATTTGGCTACTATAGGGGATTCATTTGGCTCCCACCATTTGGTGCCAACTTGATGATAATCTTCTAATCTCTTCAGAAACTTTGCCTTCAAGTGAACCTCTCGTTATATACCCCTCACTAAAATGTGGAGTTATTGAAAATTAGTCTGAACATGCATCCTTACATTTTTGGTTCCTGCCTAGTTCCTTTTGCTTTCTGTCTCTATGAATCTGGCTACTTTGGATATTTCATATAAATAGAATCATATACTTTGTGACCTATTGCATCTGACTTCTTTCACTTAGCATAATGTTCTCAAAACCCCTCCATGTTGTACCAGTATCCGTACTTCATTCCTTTTCATGGCCGAATAATATTCCATTGTATATATAATACATTTTGTTTATCCATTCATCAGTTGATGGGCATTTGGGTTGTCTCCCCTTTTGGCTATGGTGATATTGCTGCTATGCATAATCAGTACAAGTTTTTGTTTAAACACCTGTTTTCAATTATTTTGGGTATGTACTCAGGAATGGAATTGTTGGGTCATATGGTAATTCTTTTTAACTTTTTGAGGAACCACCAAACTGTTTTCCACAGAGGTAGCACCATTTTACATTCCCACCAGCAATGTACAAGGTTCTAATTTCTCTATATCCTCACCAACATTTGTTATTTTCCATTTTGTTGATTACAGTTATCCAGTGGGTACAGAGTAACATTGCATTGTGGTTTTTAATTTACATTTCCCTAATGGTTAATGATGTTGAGCATCTTCTCAGGTGCCTATTGGTCATTTGCATACCTTCTTTGGAGAAATATCTATTTAAATCCTTTGCCCATTCCAAAATTGGGGCTTTTTTTATTGTTAAGTTATAAATTCTTTGATATATTCTGGATACTAGTCCCTTAGCAGATATATGATTTCAAATATTATCTTCCATTGTATAGGTTGTCTTTTACTTTCTTGACAGTGTCTTTTGAAACAAAAAAGTTTTAATTCTGATGAAGTCTAATTTATCTATTTTTCTTTTGTTGCTTGTTTCTTTGATATCATATTTAACTATGGTGCTTCTTTTGATAGCTAAAATATGTCAATGTTGGCTTTAATTTTTATTATATTAATCACTATAATTATCAACTTACTACCATATGCCAGGCATTTTATGTGTGCTCTTTTCAGTTCCTTCTCCCCCTCTCTCTCTCTTGTTCTTACTCTCATTCTCCCTCTCTCTGACCTAGTTGGTATTGGGCCATTTTCTAGAGAAAAAAAAAAAAAGTTCAAAAGGGGAATTTTCTCAAAGTCATTCAGTAGGATATGATAGAGGCAAGTTGCAAATCCAGCTTTGTCTAATTGTACAGACCACACTCTTTTTTCTCTACTGCACTGAATTTCATTATTAAATAGCATAACATAAAGTTTTTGATTTTGGCAACAAAAGAGGGAATGCATGTTGTATTAGTTTTCTATTGCCTCCATGATAGAGTGCCACAAATTTAGTGGTCTACACAACACAAATTTATTATCTTATAGTTCTATAGGTCAGAAGTACAACACGGGTTTCCATCAACAAAAATCAAGGTGTTGGCAGGGCTGCATTCCTTTCTGGATCCTCGAGGGGAGGACTGGTTTCCTTGCCCATTTAGGTTGTTGACAGAATTCAGTTTCTTGTGGTTATAGGACTGAGATCCCCATTTCCTTGCTGGCTGTCAGCTATTCCTAGTCATTCCTAGCCTCTGGAGGCCACCTGTACTCTTTTGCTCATGGCCTCATTCTTCTACCTTCTAAACCAACAAGGTTGGTCAAATCCCTCTCACACTTTGAATTTCTCTTTTTTCTTCCAGCTTGTCTCTCTCTTCTGCTTTTAAGGACTCACAGGATTAGATTCGACTCACCCAGATAATTCCAGGATAATCTGCTCAAGGTCCTTAACATCACAACATCTGTGAAATCTCTTTTGTCCTAAAGGTAGCACAGACAGGTCACAGGGATTAATATGTGGACATCTTTGGGGGAACAGGGCGTTTAGTCTGCTGTACACACACACACACACACACCCTCATATTTTTTCCTCAGCTAGGTAAATATACAGAGTAAGGAGAACAGAGAACTAACAGAACTGATAGAACAGAAGACTGGTAGAGCCCTTGAAGTACGATATTAAGGGATACGCAGAAGAAAAGAAACCCACCCACTCCTGCCCCTGCAAAAAAGAGCCTGAGAAGAAGCAATTGAAGAGGTAGATCCAGAGGTATCTTAAAGATTCTTGTGTGAAGTTTTGCCTGCTCTTGACTTACTGATTTCTTCTTTTAACTTGGAAACAGTTCTCTCAAAGCTCTTTTGCCCAGTCTTTTACCTCCTAATCCAGCCATCGTTAATAGTGCTGATTCTTGGGCAGTGACCAGACAAATTTCAATTCTGCACATAATATCCTGAAATATCTCAGAACACTGAGCCAATGAATTGCTAAATTGGCTGAACATTCAGAGACCTCTTTTCCAGGAACATCTTGCTCCAGGCAATAGAGTAATAGATCATGCTAGAACTCCCTAAAGCAAGGTAGCTGTGGAAAGCTGCAATACCTTGATGGCCGATTCCACTGCTGGCAAGTAAGATACTGACCTCAGGTTTTCAAAAGGAGAAACTAAGCAGGGAATCTCCTGGTGTCAATACTCTTTCCCCCCAACTGAGTCAGTAAGTTCTATGAGATACAGACTTGTAGAGTGATAAGTATTAACTTAGCTAAATGATTTCAGTGGATCCTGTGTTATAAGCTGAGGATCATCAGTGACAATAAAGCCAAAAAGCTTCCTATTAAATACATGCTATCTTCTAAAATTGAAATATAGGCATATAGGAATTCTAAGCAAGTACATAGGAGAAGTTAAGGAAGAAACCATCTTGAAGAGGATAAGTTTAAAGCTAGTAAGGATGAACCCAAATCAGAGGACACAAGAGATCAAACAGAACATGAAGATTAACCTAATCTTTTCATTTTACCCTGGGGAAATTAAAATACAAGCAAGGGACTTTTCCAAAATAACCTAGTTGCTGGCAACATCACAGATATCCTGACTTCCCCTTCAATATTCTACATCCTGGGATGGTCCATAGTGGGTGGCTCTACTATCAGTTGCTAAATGGATTCTCTTCTCAGCCACTTTATTCTGGGACCTCAGTGAGGACGACAAAAATGCGGGTGAAGCGCTGCCACTCACGATGCTTTAACACTGTGAGCAATTCTAGCCTCGCTCTACTGGAAACTCAGTTCTATGACCTCTGAGGCTAAACAACATCTTTTCAAATGTACTAGGGGATGACTTACGAAAACCAATGAACTCTAGGTCACTCCCAGGGGCCAGCATGCCTAGAAGACCAGGAGACAGTACACAACTCAAAACTCAATAGCTCTGCATAAGAGATTTTGAGGTGTGTATATGAATGTAAAATTACCACTAAATTCTGGGGAACGAAAGTGGGAAAGAGGAAGTAGGAAAAAAGGTGAATGGTTTCACCTCTGCCACCTCTGATTTTTGCCAAGATTTTTTTAGTTCTATTACCTCATAAAAAGTGGGAGCCACAATAAAGAAATCTCTGAAACTTACGCTCCCCAGCACACTACAGGATACAACTAACATAAAACCACAGCTATTTTCTTCTGTTCCACACTGGGAAATTTAAAGAAAACAAAAAACCCACATTTTAAGGAGTCAGTTGGCCTATCTAGGCCACCCAACCCTAGCATCTATGCAATTAGCCAGTCACAGATTTAACAATTAAATCCTATGATCCCTGTCCAGGCAACTTGCTACTTAAGGATAGTGAGCTGTTGCCAGTTGCCTTTTGTAAAAGAAGTGGGAGATTTCAGCAGGCTAGCTCCTCCACAGATCACCCTCCTTTCTCTGGGTTTTTGTGGGCCTAAAGCCCTCCAGACACGAACAACTGTATTGAGAAAGGAGATGAAGAAAAAGGACATGAAGAAAGCCACAAAGGGACTAAACAGCCTTGAATATCTTATTTCAGATTTCTCTGCCACTTCTCAGGATGAGCTACTGAATTTATAGATTCTAATTGTAGGTTACACAGTTAAAATATTTCTTGCTGTTGTTGTTATACGAAATACTGCATTTGGACTACCACAATGCCTCTCTCTCCTTGGTATGGTCACACTCATTATCCAGGGTGTCACATTCACCTGGTATCCTGTGATTTCCCAAACTCTCCATATCTCATCATACTCTACTGTACTCTGCTGGAAAAGGAGGTTACTCTGCCCCTGCATAACATTAAAAGTCCTCTGTAAAAGTCACAACACGCTTTTGCAATCAGGAGTCAATTTTCCATTTACCAAAACCCTGCTCCCCAACATGTTCTGTTGACTTACTTTGACCTTTTTTTTTTTTTTTTATTAAGGGATACGCAGAAGAAAAGAAACCCACCCACTCCTGCCCCTGCAAAAAAGAGCCTGAGAAGAAGCAATTGAAGAGGTAGATCCAGAGGTATCTTAAAGATTCTTGTGTGAAGTTTTGCCTGCTCTTGACTTACTGATTTCTTCTTTTAACTTGGAAACAGTTCTCTCAAAGCTCTTTTGCCCAGTCTTTTACCTCCTAATCCAGCCATCGTTAATAGTGCTGATTCTTGGGCAGTGACCAGACAAATTTCAATTCTGCACATAATATCCTGAAATATCTCAGAACACTGAGCCAATGAATTGCTAAATTGGCTGAACATTCAGAGACCTCTTTTCCAGGAACATCTTGCTCCAGGCAATAGAGTAATAGATCATGCTAGAACTCCCTAAAGCAAGGTAGCTGTGGAAAGCTGCAATACCTTGATGGCCGATTCCACTGCTGGCAAGTAAGATACTGACCTCAGGTTTTCAAAAGGAGAAACTAAGCAGGGAATCTCCTGGTGTCAATACTCTTTCCCCCCAGCTGAGTCAGTAAGTTCTATGAGATACAGACTTGTAGAGTGATAAGTATTAACTTAGCTAAATGATTTCAGTGGATCCTGTGTTATAAGCTGAGGATCATCAGTGACAATAAAGCCAAAAAGCTTCCTATTAAATACATGCTATCTTCTAAAATTGAAATATAGGCATATAGGAATTCTAAGCAAGTACATAGGAGAAGTTAAGGAAGAAACCATCTTGAAGAGGATAAGTTTAAAGCTAGTAAGGATGAACCCAAATCAGAGGACACAAGAGATCAAACAGAACATGAAGATTAACCTAATCTTTTCATTTTACACTGGGGAAATTAAAATACAAGCAAGGGACTTTTCCAAAATAACCTAGTTGCTGGCAACATCACAGATATCCTGACTTCCCCTTCAATATTCTACATCCTGGGATGGTCCATAGTGGGTGGCTCTACTATCAGTTGCTAAATGGATTCTTTTCTCAGCCACTTTATTCTGGGACCTCAGTGAGGACGACAAAAATGCGGGTGAAGCGCTGCCACTCACGATGCTTTAACACTGTGAGCAATTCTAGCCTCGCTCTACTGGAAACTCAGTTCTATGACCTCTGAGGCTAAACAACATCTTTTCAAATGTACTAGGGGATGACTTACGAAAACCAATGAACTCTAGGTCACTCCCAGGGGCCAGCATGCCTAGAAGACCAGGAGACAGTACACAACTCAAAACTCAATAGCTCTGCATAAGAGATTTTGAGGTGTGTATATGAATGTAAAATTACCACTAAATTCTGGGGAACGAAAGTGGGAAAGAGGAAGTAGGAAAAAAGGTGAATGGTTTCACCTCTGCCACCTCTGATTTTTGCCAAGATTTTTTTAGTTCTATTACCTCATAAAAAGTGGGAGCCACAATAAAGAAATCTCTGAAACTTACGCTCCCCAGCACACTACAGGATACAACTAACATAAAACCACAGCTATTTTCTTCTGTTCCACACTGGGAAATTTAAAGAAAACAAAAAACCCACATTTTAAGGAGTCAGTTGGCCTATCTAGGCCACCCAACCCTAGCATCTATGCAATTAGCCAGTCACAGATTTAACAATTAAATCCTATGATCCCTGTCCAGGCAACTTGCTACTTAAGGATAGTGAGCTGTTGCCAGTTGCCTTTTGTAAAAGAAGTGGGAGATTTCAGCAGGCTAGCTCCTCCACAGATCACCCTCCTTTCTCTGGGTTTTTGTGGGCCTAAAGCCCTCCAGACACGAACAACTGTATTGAGAAAGGAGATGAAGAAAAAGGACATGAAGAAAGCCACAAAGGGACTAAACAGCCTTGAATATCTTATTTCAGATTTCTCTGCCACTTCTCAGGATGAGCTACTGAATTTATAGATTCTAATTGTAGGTTACACAGTTAAAATATTTCTTGCTGTTGTTGTTATACGAAATACTGCATTTGGACTACCACAATGCCTCTCTCTCCTTGGTATGGTCACACTCATTATCCAGGGTGTCACATTCACCTGGTATCCTGTGATTTCCCAAACTCTCCATATCTCATCATACTCTACTGTACTCTGCTGGAAAAGGAGGTTACTCTGCCCCTGCATAACATTAAAAGTCCTCTGTAAAAGTCACAACACGCTTTTGCAATCAGGAGTCAATTTTCCATTTACCAAAACCCTGCTCCCCAACATGTTCTGTTGACTTACTTTGACCTTTTTTTTTTTTTTTTTTTTTTTTTTGTGGTACGCGGGCCTCTCCATTGCGGAGCACAGGCTCCAGACGCGCAGGCTCAGCGGCCATGGCTCAAGGGCCCAGCCGCTCTGCGGCATGTGGGATCTTCCCGGACCGGGGCACGAACCCGTGACCCCTGCATCAGCAGGCGGACTCTCAACCACTGCGCCACCAGTTAAGCCCCCACTTTGACCATTTTTAAGTGACTTCTGCATTTCTTGATAAGCTGGGTTGCCTTAAGTCTCACTGCCAACTTGTGATCAGAAACTGTGGCACCTGGCTCACAGTTTACCTCTCCAGACTAATATCATCATCATCACCAACATCTGGGTAATATGTGATTAGAGAGAGACATTTATCAGCAGGTATCTATCAATCTATATTATGAAGCAAAGAAATCCACAACCAAGAACACTTTTAGGAAATATCCTTTTTCTATTTCACTGAAAGGTATAGAGTCCAATATGTACAACACACTTTTAAACCGCTGATTAAAAACTTTCTGAAATCTCTACTTTTAATGGTGTATATCAGGTTGCTTTGTAGAACAATTCATGTCTAAAAGGCTATTAACCTGTAAATACTTAAAACTAAGGCAAACATGTAGAGATTACATTTTTTTTCCTTCAACAATACTTCCTGAAGGCCTACCATATGCTAGGAATTGTTCTAGGCACTAAGAGGAGAGTTGTTCACAAAATGGGCAAAATCTCTACCCCCACGAAATCATTTTCTAGTGGAGGGAAAACAAATTAAATAAGATATGTAAGATATATAATATACTAGAAGATAATAAATTGTTCAGAGAAAAATGAAGCAGGGAAAAGGATAGAGTTTTTCTTTGGTTTTGGTTTGGTGGTGGGGTGGCAGGGGTAGTGGGAGAGTGAAATTACAACCTTAAATAGGAAAGGCCTCTATGAAAAGTTGAACTTTAAATGACTTGAATAAAGACCTGAGGAAGATAAAGGAGCAAGCACTACAGGTATCTGGAAAAGGGCCTTCTAGGAAGAGTCGATATCAAGTGCAAAGGCCTTGAGATGGGCCTGTACCTGGCATATTTGAGAAACAATAAGGAGGCTATCAGAGCAAGAGCAGACTGAGGAGAAAAGAAGTAGGAGATGAGGTCAGACAGTTAAGTGGTATGTATGTGTGCATGCAAATTCTATAGTATCTTGTAGGTCATTAAAAGGACTTAGGCTTTTACTTAGAGTGAAATGGGAAGTCATTGTGAGGTTGTGGACAGAGGACTGATGTGATCTGACTTCTGTTTTAACTGTTCATGCTGGTTGCCGTATTGAGATCAGTCTATAGAAAGTCACAACCGTGGAGACTAGTTAAGAAGCCATTGCAAGAATACAATGAGAAATAATTATTACTTGAATCATGAGAAAAGAAATGATAGTTATAAATGGCTGGTTTCTGGATATATTTTGAAGGGAGGGAAAACACGGCTTGCTGACAGACTGGATGTGGGATGTGAGAGAAAGAAAGGAGTCAAGGATGACTTCAAGATTTCTATTCCTAGAAGAAAGACCAGAATTGCCATTAATTGAGGTGAAGAGGACTGCAGAAGGAACAGGCAGGAACTTAGTTTTAGAAAATTTTAAATTATAATAGGATATAACACATTAAGAGTTTTTAAAATTATTTATACAGGATGAAGATATATTTCTGGCATGGAGAAAAAGGCCATGTTACATTTTCAACGCATTAATCACTTTCATTCAAAATTCCTAACTCCCTCAGCAGGAATTATTTGTAAACTAGAAGTCATTCTAAAAAAGATTTCAACATCTTGAATTGGTTTTGGAGTTTCGACTGACATTCTGGCCTAATTTTGGAGCTCAGGTGGGATACATGCATCTCAGACAGATACAACACGGATGAAATGCTGGATGAACTCTAAGGGCGCACGTGCATTAAGAAAAATGGCCCCCATCTGGGCATAGAAATAGAAAGGGAACACCTGATACTTGAACCCAGGTGCTCACCAGGGTTGGAAGAATATGACCAAGTGTTTCATCTGAGAAGTTATCTCCTGTTGAAGCAGTGAGAATAATTTACCAGGTGAGGAGCTATTTTCCTTTTCAGCATGAACTGTCTAGCTGCACGGTGCTGTTCCTAGGTAGGCTTCCCTCATGACTCTCACTACAGAATGTCCTCCCTATGCTAGGGTACAGGGACTACCAGCTAAGTTCCCTTTCCCAATATTTGGTCCTTCCTTTCCTCAGGGTTGTGACCTCTGCACTTCATTTAACAAGATTAAAGTGAAAATGAAGAGCATGGTGTGGGAGGAAAATAATGAACACTATTTATTTAAGGGAGTTTGAGTACAAATATTATTCAGAAATTCAATCTAATTCCATTTACTTCTGAAATGACACAAAACAATATTAAGTCAATGCATTCAGAAAGCAGTTATGAAAGCATAATACCTAATAGGAACTGTGTTACCCACTGGAGGAGGGGGAATTTGAGGATAAGTGAAACAGGGATCCTGCCCTTGGTGAACTCAGAATCTAATGGGGATGGCAGATGATTAAACAAGTAATTACAAAGGAATTAGTAATGAAGGGACATATAAAATGTCAGGGATCCAAAGGGGGAACAATTAAATACGTCTGAGGAGGTTGGGAAGAATTTATAAAGGAGATGACATTTGAGCCAAGCAGTTTAGGAAGGGAAGGAGTTTGTCACCTGATCAAGGGAGAGCACTCTGTGACAGGCAGAGGGGCCTACAGCTTGTCCAGTTTTTGGATCAGGGAGGTGTAAAGAGTGGTCCTGGTAGAGATTACAGGGGGGA
The DNA here is from genome assembly GCF_002837175.3 of Physeter macrocephalus. Taxonomy (NCBI): domain Eukaryota; kingdom Metazoa; phylum Chordata; class Mammalia; order Artiodactyla; family Physeteridae; genus Physeter; species Physeter macrocephalus. The sequence continues at coordinate 86,845,710 of NC_041225.1, forward strand.
AAATGACAGGAAAAGGAGACTAGAGAGACAAGCTGGGACCAGACTTGCTTTGCTAGGAGTTTGTCCTTTGTTCACTGGGCAACAGAGAGCTCTCAGGCTTTTTACGCAGGTAAATGACATAATCATAATTGTGTTTTTAAAAATCAGTAGGTAGCAGAATGAAAGAAAAGAAATAAAAGATTCTCAATGGTAGTAGCATAAGACAGATCAAGAGAAGAAGTAAGAATAAAATAGTTTCATACTTAATAGAAAGAATCATGAACATACCCACTATCCACTTCCATTCGCCTTCCCCATTCCCCAAACCTATCATTACCTCCTCCAATGAAATTAACTGTCTTCTTTCACTATCATTTCATCAAACAGACAGGGAAAGAAAAGAGGTTCACACAGATAGATAGATGTAAGAAGGCAGCATTCCAGAGAAAACACAGGTAAAACCACCTTCTCTCTTTAATGATTTCTATCAGAGGTTATAAGGGAAGGAAAAATTAAGAGCATCATATGGAACTCTAATCACACTTGGATTTAGAACAGGGAAGCACACACACTACAAATGCTGTATTGACAAATGATTAGCAGTATACACTCTAAAAAGAACAATACATCTCCCCTTGCCTCATAACACACATTCACTTTCAGTGATGTTGCTAATGTACTACTGCCTGAGATAGTCCTTTTTAATATAGCTTTGGTGTACCAGTAGCTTCTGAGAACCACTTTCTCCCCATTGTCTCTCCAAGTCTCTTGCAGTGCCAATTAACAGAATACTACAGACTATACTAGCAGTAGCTTTTAAGGCAGCCAGAACATTGCGGTAGAGAACCTGCTACTTGTCTTCATCAGGCCCAAAGCATCAGAACTCTGGGAAGAATTTGGGAGGCCTCTTTCAGATTGATGTTTAGCTTAGGTGAACACCCACACCTCAATCTTCAGATAAAGTCTCTAGAGCATATTTTATTAGCATACTCTGGAAAATAGAGACCTCACACCTTAGCTCTCCTAGCCAATAGCAGGCTAATTTGCTCTTTCTATAGTAACACTGGAGACAAACAATGGTTTGAACATTTTTTATTATTAGCAGGGAATTAAATTTCACACACAATTTTAGAGACACCATGAAGAATGAATCTCAAATGTTTTGGTCACAGAATGCTTTTATAAAACTAAATAAACAAAAGAAACAAAATCAGCTCCTACTGACCCATTAACCAGACAGGCAAGAATCATCACTTCTAATGCCTCAGCAATGCCTCCCTCTTTCAAACTCATGCAATGCTTGCACAATATTTAATTTGTCACTTAAACATATGCTACTTTTTACTAGTAGTTAACGTTTATAAATATCAGTCTTGTATTTCTCACTAGATTGTAATAAGCTAAAGTTAAATTAGAGATGCATCAAATCAGATTGCAAAAAACCTATCACAGGACAGGGCAATGAGAATTGAAAACCAGACATTGATAAATTCATGCCCTTACTGATGTTCATGGGCTACTCAATTCTTTTTAATGTGTAGCAAAAAAAAGACATGGAATAAAAAAATAAAGGTACCCTCTTATACCTATCGTATTAACCAAACACTTAAAATTTATAATTTATAGACTCAGTGTTGGTGAGGCTGCTGTAAAACTAGTGCATGAATACACCGCTAGGTGTACTTTAAGTTGGTATAATAACCCTTTGTTATAGGAACCAACAATACATTTAAAAGCCATAAAAATGTTTTTATAACTCTTACATAAAGAAATTACCTTAAGGAAAAATTCAGATTAAAAAAAAGGCTTTAAGTATGAACACATATATTATAATTTAAATATAAAAAGAAAACAGAAATAACTTGTAAGTTCAAAAATAATAATGGCTAATTAAATGATGGGATATAAAACTGATGTACCATTCATAATAAAAACTCTAAGCAAATTAAGAATTAAAAGAAACTTCCTCAACTGATGAAGAGCATAAAAAACTTACACCTATTATTATATTTAATGGTGTAAGATCGAATACTTTCCCACTGAGATCAGGAATAAGCAAGGGTATCTGCTCTCAGCACTTCTATTTAACATTGTACTGGAGGTCCTGGTGCAACAAGGCGAGAAACAGAAGGCATCTACATTGGAAAGGCAGAAGTAAAACTGTCTTTATTCACAGATGTCATAACTGTCTACCTAGAAAATCCCAAAGAATGTATAAAATACTACTAGACCTAATAAATGAGTACAGAAAGTTTGAGATTCAAGATCAACATACAAAAACCAACTGTGTTTCTATACACTAGCAATGAACAATTAAAAACGGACATAAAAACAATAGTATTGGGCTTCCCTGGTGGCGCAGTGGTTGAGAGTCCACCTGCCGATGCAGGGGACACGGCTTCGTGCCCCAGTCCGGGAGGATCCCACATGCCACGGAGCGGCTGGGCCCGTGAGCCATGGCTGCTGAGCCTGCAGGTCTGGAGCCTGTGCTCCCGAAAGGGAGAGGCCACAACAGTGAGAGGCCCGCGTACCACAAAAAAAACCCAAAAACCAAAAACCAAAAACCAAAACAATAGTATTTAAAATGCACATGAAATACTCTGATTAAGTCTAACAAAATATCTGCTGAAGATTAATTCTAACAAAATATTTGCAAGATTTGCTGAAAAACTACAAAGCACTGATAAAAGAAGTCAAAGACATAAATAAATGGAGAGATAGACTATGTACATGGATTAGAAGACTCAATATTGTCAGAATGTCAATTGTCTCCAAAGTGATCTATGAATTTGATAAAATCCTAGTCAAAATTCCATCAAGGTTTTTTTGTAGGAATTGACAAGCTGATTTTAAAATATATATGTAAAGGACCTAGAGTAAATAAACAATTTTGAAAAAGAAAAAACAGTTAGAGGACTCATACCATAGTACCTGATTTCAAGATTTAATATAAAAGTAAGATCAAGACATAGCAAAAGGATAGACACACAGATCAACGGAACAAAGTATAGAATCCAGAAATAGAACAATACATATATAGTCAGTTGATTTTTGATAAAGGTGTCAAGCAAATCAATAAAAATACATAATCTTTTTAACAAATGGTGCTGGAACAACTATACATTCTATATAAAAATATGAACTTTGACCATATTGTATATTATATTGAAAAATTAACTCAAAATGTGTCAACAGAGATGAAATGTAAAAAAAATCTAACACTATATGTAACAGTCCTAGAAGAAAAATAGGAGATAATCTTTGTGACTTTGGGTTAGGCAAAAATTTCTTAACATAGGACAAATGGAGCAGGAGCCATGAAAGAAAAAATGATGTCACTGAGAACTGTATTTTATTAAGATAAAACACTCAAACTTTTAGAGAAATACTACTAAGAAAATTAAAAGCTACAGACTAGGGGGAAAATGTTGCCAAACACATATCTAATAGTGAACTGTTACTCACAATATATAAAAATCTTTTACAACTCAATAATAATTATTTTAAAAACTGGATGAAAGATTTGAACAAACACTTCACAAAAGAAGAGATACAGATGTCAAATAAGAGCAAAAAATAATGTTCAGCATCAACAGTCATTACATGAATGCAAATGAAAACCACCACAAGATACTACAACATACCCACTAAAATGGTAAAAATGAAAAGAAAATTGACAACACCAAATATTAGCAAGGGTGCAGAGCAACTGCAACTCTCATATATCACTGGTGAAAATGTAAAGTGGTAAAGCCACTTTGAAAACAGTTTGATAGTTTCTTATAAAGTTAAAAATATACTTACCATATGACTCAGTAATCCCACTCCTAAGTACTCTAGAGAAATGAAAACATATGTCCACATAAAAACCTTTACACAAATCTTTATTGTGGCTTTTTTTCCATGATATCCCCAAACTCGGAACAATCCAAATATTCATCGACTGGTGAATGAGTCAACAAATTATCCCCATAATGGAATATTATTCTGCAATAAAAATGAAGAAACTACTAATATATGCAACAATATGAATGAATCTCTACTAATATATGCAACAATATGAATGAATCTCAAAAGCATCATGCTAAGTGAAAGAGGCCAAAATGAAGAGTATGGTTCCATTTATACATATTACTCCATTTAAATGACAAAACTGTAGCATCAGAGATCAGAACAGTCATTGCCAGGAGCTGGAAGTAGGAAGAGGAGACTCATTGCAAAGAGGCATAAAGGAATTTTCTGAGTAATGGAAACATTCTGCATGTTGATTTGGGTGGTAGTTACACAACTGCACAAGTTTGTAAAAATTTACAGAGCTGTATATCTAAGAAGGATGAATTTTACTATATGTTAATTATGCCTCAACAAACCAACAAACAAATAAAAGACTGTCACACCAAGTGTTGAAGAGAATGTGGAACAACTGGAGCTCTCATTCACTGCTGACAGGTATGGAAAATGGTACAACCACTTTGGAAAATAGTTTGACATTAAAAAAAAAAAGTTAAATGTATACTTCAACAATTCCACTCCTAGTATTACTCAAGAGAAATAAAAACATATCAATATATCTACACAAGCATTTGTACATGAATGTTCATTAGCCTTATTCATAATAGTGTGAAATTGGAAACAACAAAATGTTCATAAATATAGCAGGTGAATGACCAAAGTATGATATATCCATATAAAGAATATCATTCATCAATAAAAAGGAATGAACTATTGATACATCGAATACCATGGATGAATCTTTTTGGTTTTTAACCTGTGTATGTTTATTTATTTATTTATTTATTTATTTATTTATTTTCTTATTAGTCATCCATTTTATACACATCAGTGTATACATGTCAATCCCAAACTCCCAGTTCATCACACCACCACCACCACCCCTTGCTGCTTTCTCCCCTCGGTGTCCATGTTTTTTCTCTACTTCTATGTCTAAATTTCTGCTCTGCAAACCGGTTCATCTGTACCATTTTCTAGGTTCCACATATATGCGTTAATATACGATATTTGTTTTTCTCTTTCTGACTTACTTCACTCTGTATGACAGTCTCTAGATGCATCCATGTCTCTACAAATGACCCAATTTCGTTGCTTTTTATGGCTGAGTAATATTCCATTGTATATGTGTACCACATCTTCTTTATCCATTCATCTGTCGATGGGCATTTAGGTTGCTTCCATGACCTGGCTATTGTAAATACTGCTGCAATGAACATTGGGGTGCATGTGTCTTTTTG
>NC_041225.1:86851144-86891543 GCF_002837175.3 Physeter macrocephalus
GCTGCTTGTAAATTTTGGAGATTAATCCTTTGTCAGTTGCTTCATTTGCAAATATTTTCTCCCATTCTGAGGGTTGTCTTTTCGTCTTGTTTATGGTTTCCTTTGCTGTGCAAAAGCTTTTAAGTTTCATTAGGTCCCATTTGTTTATTTTTGTTTTTATTTCCATTACTCTAGGAAGTGGATCAAAAAAGATCTTGCAGTGATTTATGTCAAAGAGTGCTCTTCCTCTGTCTTCCTCTAAGAGTTTTATAGTGTCTGGTCTTACATTTAGGTCTTGAATCCATTTTGAGTTTATTTTTGTGTATGGTCTTAGGGAGTGTTCTAATTTCATTCTTTTACATCAAAGCTGTCCAGTTTTCCCAGCACCACTTATTGAAGAGACTGTCTTTTCTCCATTGTATATCCTTGCCTACTTTTTCATAGATTAGTTGACCATAGGTGCGTGGGTTTATCTCTGGGCTTTCTATCCTGTTCCATTGATCTATATTTCTGTTTTTGTGCCAGTACTATATTGTCTTGATTACTATAGCTTTGTAGTATAGTCTGAAGTCAGGGAGTCTGATTCCTCCAGCTCCGTTTTTTTCCCTCAAGACTGCTTAGGCTATTCGGGGTCTTTTGTGTCTCCACACACATTTTAAGATTTTTTGTTCTAGTTCTGTAAAAAATGCCATTGGTAATTTGATAGGGATTGCATTGAATCTGTCCATGGATGAATCTTAAAACATTATGCTGTATGAAATTCCCTTTCTGGAATTTTACATAAATTCGAGAACTGGATATATTAATAGTTTATTCTTTTTATTGATGAATGATATTTCTTTATATGGGTATAACATAATTTATTTAGTCATTCACCTGTTATATTTATGAACTAACCTACTGGAAACATTTCTTAGGCTATAAAAATAAAGATTTTATACCTTATAAGACTTACAATCCTGGAGTAAGCATTAAATATTTACTGGAATTTGCAGGTACAGGAGTCCCATTTTCCTGATGTTTAAGGAGTTGAGACAAAGAAGGGAGACACTAGAAGTTTAATAGGCCAAAAAAGAGTTTTCTTTCTCCATCCTTAAGGGGTTTGGAAAACTGCTTACACAGCAATTAGAAGAGACTCCAAACAGCTCTCTGCTAACCTACTGGGAACAGATCCTAAATCCTTGGATTGATTGGGATCTTGCCTATATAACTAGTCACCAGAGCCAGTTTTTCTTTTCCACTGGATATTCTTAGCAAATGTTACAGTGCAAAATATCAAAAGGCAATATCAGAAGCTATTCTAGGAAAGTGAGCTGTCCTTTGACACCAATGCTATCCAGAAGGGCTTCAAGCCCAAGTTTAACTTCATTTCATGTGTAAGAATCCCTTAGTCACATCTTAAAATGCCATATCATCTCTCTCTCTCTCTCCATATTTGCAATGAGTTATTTTGCTCCTGAAGTGAAGAAAGACCAAGAACGAAATAATCCTGGCTAATCAAGGGGGGGCTACTTTAAGAGATAAGCATCCCATTGATATAGCTGTGTGATTGTGTATGAAACTGGTTCCTTTGCAGCTCCCTGCTTGCTGATAGGTGTCCTACAGAAAGACTCCTTCCTGGGTATGGCTGCCTCCGAATCAGTCTTTCTGGATTGTCCCTTTGCCTCTTCAACTCACTCACTCTGGCTTGCTTCCCACTGTAGTTCTTTCTTTCACTTGGTTCCTGTTCCATCTTTGCTTGCCCCCTTGGGACTTGACACTTTAGTTATTTTGGTTCCCTGTCTTTACTGATGCTGTCTGGTTCCCCTTTCATAGTTTGTTCTACCTCATTTCTTTACTGGTTTCTGAACTTGCCTAGTAGGAGGGTTTAAACCTTCAGATCAGGGTTCTGGACACTCTTTTTGTTCCTTGTTCCCCAGGCGCCTATGCTTGTAATGGTGGCTCCCAGATAGCTAATTCTCTTACAGCTATGGGGGGCTTCTTTCTTGGCAAACTGAAATATGCCCCAATTCCCTAAATCTAGCCCTTTGTTGTCACTCTCTGCTGCCCTCCAGCGGCTATCAGTAGGATACACTTGTCAGAAATTAGTTCCAAGGCCTGGCTCTACTGTCCCTTCTTTGGCCTATGAGCATCCTCTAATAGGACACTAGACAGTGTAGTTAATGCAGATGAGATTTGTGTTCGGAACCCATTAGGCTTTAACTCAGCCAGCGCTACCACAACAGCCTCTGATTCCACTGCTACTCCCAGGGAAATTCATTGGTGATGACTTTCCTGTCCTTTCTCTTGCAGATGTGATTATCTAAGAAATTCACAAATTCCAGGTTTATGGGTATGCATATCCATGCTGTGTGGGAAGTAAGAAAGAGACCTCCTGAGTTTCTGAGGCTTGGCTTCTTGGGAAAGCAGAGAGCAGTGAAGTGGCTCAGGCTAGCCTAGCAGCTGGCCTCACAGACTACCTAGGTCTTTTATTATTTAGCATGAGGATCACAAATGCTGTCTATGAGCTAAGGTAGAAATAACCAGGTGGCTTACTATGCTACGCTTATTAGCTCTTCACACAAGAGTTGAAATGGAATGCAACTCTAGCCTCTGAACTGAGAGACTTTACTATGAGGCTATCTGGAGTGATGCTGGCACCATGCCCACATTAAAAGTTACAGCTGTTTTACCGGACCAAAGGGGTAGCAGGGTTGTCACAGACTAGACTCAGACTTCTGGAAAAGGTCCTTCTAGCCACTACTGGAAAGGCTGTTCTATACTCTGGTGGAATCTCTAGGTGGCAGATCTCTCTGCCTCGTTTAAAGTAGGAAGTGCTGGACAACTCTGTTGACCAAGCTTTAGATTAGGTTAGCCAGCTAACCCAGGACTGTACCAATATGGGTTGCCAGGAACAATGGATAATCTTAGCCTGGGAGGCCCATAAGTCAAAGGCCAAATCCAATGCATTATTCATGGGAAAATACATCAAAAGTCTGGTGTTTTGTCTCCTGCTACCCAAAAGATTGTCCACAACGCCTCTAACTGAAGGTTCTTCACCCATTGCTTATTTCCACATTTCTGCCATTAATTCAGTTTAAAGACCCTGTCGTTAATTATTCAGCATTTCCAGACACACACCTCCTCCCCAGTTAAGACGCTGGTATAGGTGAGACAAAGTCTCAGCAGTTCTAGAATAAATTCTCCTCCACTCAACCAAAAACACTCAGTAAATCCCAGAATGTGTTACATATTACCGGCAATTCCTTCTATAAATTTTCTATGATGGCTCTAGTTAATAATGTCCCAAGCAAAGTAAGGGGATATATCTGATTTGCAGAAGCTGCAGCCACATCCCATAGCTGAAGACCTTATTCACCTGTGCACCGTCCTTGTGCATGAAGACCTAGTGTTGGCTTATATGAGGTCAAAGGTCTAGCTCAGTGGAATCTATTCTCAGAAATGTTCCCAATTTTCTTCTTATTATTATTATTTTACAAAACCAGACCCAAAGGTGTTAGCTCTCTTCTACTTGGCAATAGGAATTATTTGCGGTCAGAGCTTCCTTTAAGGTGAGCGGTATCACTGTGAAGGTTATAAGTGTCTGTCAAAACAACATGGGCAAAACAATTTTGTTAATACAACCAGAAAAACCTGCTTTCAAAAACCAAAGGACTACCTTTGGAAAGGAAGTATTTCAAGTTGACCATCTTTTTTATGCCAGATGGCCAAGCACAGCTAAACGTTCTTTTCTGAAAGTCTGCTTATCAGTATACAGCACATTTGGCCTTGTCCTGGGGATCTTTCCAAAAAATTCTGCAGCTGTCCCTAAAACTGACTAATAGAGCATCAATACAAAAAATAAAAATCTAGACAAAGTAGCATTCCCTCAAAGCACCAGGGCCACCTGAAGAGAGATTTTGGGAAGGGCAGAATGTTAAAAAGGCCTATGTTACAAGCATGGGCAAACTACACCAGAATGTAAGCTCCACAAGGGCAGGGGCCATATTTTATTCACTACACTATACCCTCTATACCACTGTACCCACTATAACAGTGCTAGGCATAGTGCTGAATGAATGAATGAATGAATACTTCCTGATTAAGGAGGTCTATATCTACATTCAAGTGCTTGCTGTGCCTATGTCAAGACATGGCCTATAGTCTGCAGGAACTTTCAGTGGCTCTGTATCAGCAGAGATTTGTGCAGGAGTTCTAATATATTAATATTACTACATCCTCTTCTAATCAACAAATGCCTTTGGCATATGATAACCTCAGATTTCATTTCGGAAATGACATCTACCCACATATACATGCTATATATGCTACCATACCAGTTGTGCAGATAATCTTTTCCAAGTTAATGTGCTTTATGGCTTAAACCATTCCTTCTAACCCCACCATTAACATCAGTTATAGAAATGACATCTTCTAACTTCATGAGTTATCCAACTGTTTGATTACTAACTCTGGTGCAGATGACTCCCAGTTTTATAGGCCATTATTCAAGATCAACAAAATATCTCAGTTGAGCACCTGGAGAGTATTTCTACTGACAACATTACTGATCCACACACTTCACTACTAGAGGGTTCATAAACCACTATATTTTCCTCCACCAAGAATATCCTTTCATAAAGACTTTCCCCTACTACCTACACCCACACCTCCCTTCTTCACCATGACTCACTGACAACTGCTCAGTAAATACTTGGGAAAACTACAGGCCACCACCCCTCCCTACTAAGAAGTACATGTGGGGGATGGCTTTCTTCCAGTTTAATATAGCTTAAGTGTTGTGATGAAGACTGATCCCTGAGGCCTTTTATGCGGGCCTGCCCTACTCCCACCCCAGCCTCCTATGTAATCGCCTAGTTAGGGGTTGTTTAGTCTGGTTAGGGTGAAATATTATAAAAGAAATTCTATTGAGCCTCATTTTGATATGTGCCATATCAGACAAAATCAGTTTTTGATATAAATGGATGTTCTACTGAGGCTAAAATATAAGCAAGTTAAGATTTTTTCCATAAGCGCCAACAGCAGTCATGAAAAGGGGACATGTTCCTCTTAATGGGAATATTGTTCATTAGACTTGGAGGTAGGGCAAAAAGAAGGGAAGGCAATTTTATTCAAAAACCAAAATTTTATTGAATAGGATCAAGATAAGAGGGGAAATAAAAGGGGAGGTGTAGGGCTTCCCTGGTGGCGCAGTGGTTGAGAGTCCGCCTGCCGATGCGGGGGACACGGGTTTGTGCCCCGGTCCGGGAGGATCCCACATGCCGCGGAGCGGCTGGGCCCGTGAGCCATGGCCGCTGAGCCTGCGCGTCCGGAGCCTGTGCTCCGCAACGGGAGAGGCCACAACAGTGAGAGGCCCGCATACCGCAAAAAAAAAAAGGGGAGGTGTCTACACAGTCAGATTCTTGCGTGGTTCTCAGGTTTCCCTACCTGATGTTGACTAACTGAAAATACTGATTTTACCTATATACCTCTAATAGGCATAATATCAGAATTTGTTCAACGTCTCCAAAGAAATATACAATTATTTCTCTTAGGTTCTATAGTTGTTTTTAAGGTAGTTTAAGTGCCTGCAATGGAAATGCACTGTGTTTACTTTAGACTGAAGGTTTAGAAATTGGGGAATAAGTGGCCTACAGGGAATGTCACCAACTCAATCTTAAAAAAGCCACAGATATCTTGGGATGGCTTTGCTGTATAAGAGTTGTTGCCAACAAGCTCCATTCAGGAGATCTGATGCAATGTCACAACCTAATTCACTCAGCTTTATAAAAACTTACGTATATTGGAAGTAAAAAAACGTTGGTGCCAAGGAACAGAAACGTTTCTAAAGAACATATTCAAACCTCTTCCTGTTGGTCAGACATGGAAGGTGAACAGCTAGAAATTAAATAAATAACGTAATAATTATCTGGGGAAGTTAAGATTCTCTCACAATGAATGGAATAACAGAAATGTGAAGTGTTTCAGGGTAGCCTGTAATAAGCAGCACTTGATGAGGAGATACAGAACATAAAAAAGAGGTCCATGAAGAAGCTGAAAAGTAAAAGCAAAGAACAAAGAAGAGAAATTAAGAAAAGGGGATTTAAAGAGATTAGTTTAATACTTAAAGGTGGCAAAACAGTCTAGATACTGGTTAAATCAATACACACACACATACACACACACACACACAGACACATGCATACAAACACGCACACACATTTTTACAAACAAAACTTAAATCCAGCTCTTCTCCATGTTTGAAATAACTTTACCCCTCATCAACACCTAACTTCCTCTCAGTTTAACTCTCCACATTTTCCATGAAATATTTTATAACTAATCAGGCCTACAAAGACCTCTGTACTTCATGGCCATTTTTTGCACTTAGAGATTCAATCTTGCTCCTGATTTGCATTGTTTATTTCACAAGATTATATAAAAGTCTTATATTCCAACTAGAGTGTAAGTTGGAGTTTTCCCATTCAAGGAATTTTCCCATTCCTTGAATTTGGGCTGGCCTTGTGACTAGCTCTAGCCAACAGAATGTGGAAGAAGTGATATTTCAAGCATAGGCCTCAAGAGGTTTTCACATTTCCCCTTGCTCTCCTGGAACCCTGCCAGGAGGCCATGTGAATAAGCCTGGACTGGGCTGTTGGTTAGTGAGAGATCACAAGGAGCAGAGAAGAGTCGCCTTAGCTAAGGCATGCTACATCAGGCAATCCAGAGCCCATCCAGCAGCTGATCTCAAAGTATGAGTGAGCTCAGCTGAACCTATCCAATCTGTAGAAACTTGAGCTAAATAAATGGTTCTTGTTTTAAGCCAATATGTTTTTGGGTGATTTGTTATGCAGCAAAAGCTGTTGAAATAATTGAAACATACACAGTTGTTTTAGCTTTCCAATGAAATACCTAATCATAGTGTACCTTATATTAGAATCAAGTATTTGCTGTTCACCTCTTTGTTATTGGAGGGCAGAGACTGTATTATATTCATTTGTGTATTCCCACAACACCTAAGTTGTGCTTTGTTCACAGTAGGCACTCAGAGTTTGATAAACTGAAATGAAAATCATCTGAAGTTCAAATTCTGGTGTTCATCAGCATAATTTACTTAATGTTTAACAACAGAAGAAAATACAAACCATAGTACTGCTTAAGAATCAAATAACTACTGAGGATCTACTATTGGCCTTGTGTTGTTATTCTCAATTATGAACCATTAAGGGCCAGCAATTATCAGTACTTGGAATATAAATGCTACTTCAAGATAGTCAATAAGTGAGTCTTTAAGTTGTCCTTCTCAAGATTTAGCATTAACCCAAATTTGATTTTCATAGAAATAGGCACATATATTTGATACATGAATGTGAAGTTGTACTGCAATCGTACTTTTATGAGCTTGGGAATATAGAAATTATAAAGTGGCAAAGAAGAAGATTTTGATTTGCACTAATTCACATTAACAGCTGATTTTCTAAACCCAGAAACCTGACAAATGAGGTATGTAGGTAAATATACTTTAACTTTGACATGCTATAAAAGTGTAAAATATCATGAAAGCCTGTGTATTCAAAATGTCATTTCACTTTTTTCCTTACGAAGTAGAAAAATTAGAATAGACAGGATGGCTCAGAAAGGATGAATAGTTTTGCTATCCACATCTAATTTGCTTCCTAATAAAATTCTATGGCTTTTAAATGACACTCTTTGCTATTATAGTCTATACAGAGATGAGTTCATCAAATATTCCATGTTTTGAATATTTTAAAAATTATTATTCAATTGATAGAGCCTGAAACACTGTAAAGCAAAAGAACATGAAAGCATGATCGGAATGAATATATTCATAAACCAGTGAAGAAAATACACTCAATGACAGTAAAAGAATATCCTTGCTGCACTGAACTGGGGACAAATCCCCTTTTTGCATGGGTGCATGTATGTATCCTATAACTTGCCTTAACTTTAACTTCTTCCTTTAACTTCGGCCATTCCTGATTAATATTGTTATCTTTGACTTATAAAGGGCATAATGGTTAAATCAGGTAGTAAGGTGGATAACTGAGTCAGGACCTTAAAAGGTTTAGACAGGCTAAATAAATAAGAATGATTAAAATCTGGTTTGTTAATAGAATGTCTAAAAGGAAAACGCCGACCAAAGAGAGTAAAGTCTTCAATTGTGGCGTATAAAATCAACCACATAAAGACTAGATATGGAATGAGTAACAATGCTACATGTGAAAAAGATTTAATTACTAGCAGATGGAAGCTCAATAAATCAGGATAGAAAGACTGTCCCCCAAATTGGAGTGCATTAATAAAAATGCAAAGAGTGAAAGGGTCAAAATTAAGTGAGACATATTTTAGCCAACTTAAGAAATACCTTTCTTATAATCAGATTTTCTTGAGGTGGACCCTGCTGCTTTGGGGAAGCAAGTTCTCTTCAAGGAGAATATTCAAGCACAGTCTAGGGTGCTGTACAGGGATTCCAAGTATCAAGCCAAAGGTTATACTACATGATTTTTAAGATTAGGACCCAGCCCCCAAATTCCATAACTCTACTTTAGGATTCCAAAGAGTACAGGCAAAAGGACACATACTCAAGGAAACCTAATCATGTCTCATTTGAGGTCAAGATATCTCCTTTGAAACCACACTTCCAGACTTTCTATTATAATCGGCACATCTCTTATAGTTCATTAGCTGCTCGCTTTAAAAATGATGGTCGGGCTTCCCTGGTGGCGCAGTGGTTGAGAGTCCACTTGCCGATGCAGGGGACACGGGTTTGTGCCCTGGTCCGGGAAGATCCCACATGCCGCGGAGCAGCTGGGCCCGTGAGCCATGGCCACTGAGCCTGCGCGTCCGGAGCCTGCGCTCCGCAACGGGAGAGGCCACAACGGTGAGAGGCCCGCGTACCGCAAAAAAAAAAAAAAAAAAGAAAAAGAAAAAAAAAATGATGGTCACTTTAAGTTATGAGAATGACTAAGATGAACTGCAAAGAGATAAATATTTTCAGCACGGTATGTAGAAAGATAATTTTTGTCACACTGATTCAATCTACCTGAGGCCTGCTAATAATGAGCTAGGCAAGTTTTTCAAATGATCTAAGAAAAATTTAAGCTGCTTTAATAGAGACAGACATAAATAGAAATTAAGTGATAGATTCAATAGCAAGAGGCATATTGTTTCATGACTCAGTGAAATTTTGGAGTTTTGGTTTCTACTACTAAAACTTCTTAACAGGAACTCTGAGAACAAAACTGTAACAGAAAATAGGAACTTAAGCATAAGCAACAGTGCTCACTGAGAGCTCACAAGTACTTGAGCATTCATCCCCAGCACAGATCCACCTTATTTTGGCTGTGTTTTCTAACTTACTCCCTTAGTTAACATTTTCTGTGAACACTAGTTGCTTTCCATAGGGACCAAAACCACAAACTCGAGAGAATGACCACACTTCCTTTCTATGAAGAGTGAGAAGGGAAAAATTTTTCCTTGGATGTGTTTTTCCAATGAAATTCAATTTCTGCTTTCCAAGAAACGCCAATTGGCTCAGAAGTCTCTGAGAAGAAACAGTGCTGGGAAAGTCAAGCAGATACCATTCCACAAAACCATAAAGCAAAAATCCCAATCTTTCAGGTTTACATCAGCCAAGGGGTTAAAACCTGAACATCTCGGTTGAGTTAGCTGCTGAATCCACAGGTGGAAGGTGTTAAGTGTGGAAAGAGATACTCAGCTGCATTTGGGACCATGCTGGGAAAGCCTTTATGTGTAAGAGAACCCCCACCTCAACTCCTAAATATTAAGTTGACACACGTTTCTGGGACGCGGCCTGAATCCTCAAACTTTGGCGGGTCTATAGAGACACAATTTTCTGTTTTCTGCTTAACAGGGCTTTCCAGGATTGTCATCAGATGACAGATTACACCACCCATCCACAAGGATTCAGGGGTAGCTCAGGCCATCCATTATGGGTTAAAAGCTGTTCTAGCATGAATCGAGTCACAGTAGTAAGGAGACTACCAATACAAGGGGTCCTACAGCTTTAAGAAATACCCTGGGCATCTAAAAGTTCTCAGAATGCAAACTTTGTCAGCTCTGAAAACAAGAGGCACTGCATCATTATGGCAGGAGAAACAAAGCCAGCCCCCTTTTAAAAAACAGACAAAAAAAAAAAAGATTGTTTTAATAGGAGAGAAGCATCAGTCATTGATTCTTACTTCATTCACACTTTCTATCCAACCCCATCCATCTTCAGAGTGAAGAGATGACAGAGCCCAGTTAACTCTCTCCCTCTTTCGGCCCCCGCCCATACTTCTCCTCTATACCCAATCCACCAAGGCCTACCAACCCACCCTTTTCAATCTGCAAGCAACAGCTCTATAGCACGACTCTTTCTATCTAATGGGCTTGCAAAGCTCAGGTATACCTAAGTATCAGCTTCCATCACATTACTTTAGTAGGGTTGCCTGTCAGGTTAGCATGACTGGTCAGGGCCTTTGCTAATTATCTAAAATGACCACTTAGTCACTTATGGCTGACCGCATTCTACAAACGAGGGGATGGGAAGACTTAAGGCAACAGAAAAAAGTCAACAAACCAAACCAACAATCCAGAATGTAAAATATTTCATTTTTCTTAAATGCTACTGCCCTCATTATCTGCAAACAAAAGTCCTCCGGGAAGGCAGTCTCTGCATCAGTGCACCTGCTTAGCATTGGTTTGCTGAGCTATCTTTTTGCTGTGTCTGCAGAAGCCAACTATAGCACAATGGGTCACATCACTTGAGGGTCACTTGAGTCCCTCTACATTCTGGGTCCCTCCTCCCACGTCCTGCCTTCCCTTCCACCCACAAAACCTTTAACTCCACCATAGCTAAGGATCCCAGATAGCTAAATAAAAGAGGTGGCCTCAAACACAGGGAAAAACCCTTAGGTCTCCAGTGTGAATCGCCAACGCCAATCCCCCTCCCCTCCCCTTTTCCTTAAGACCTGATGGTCTTCAGTCACACATCTTAAAAGAAAAACAAAAAACAAAAACACAAAGACTTACTTGTCTCAAGTCGATGAAGGCCAACTGCAGCGTGTCCTCCTGGAACCCAGGCACCGGGCCGGATCTGGCAAACTCTGTGGGAAAGAAAAGAGGATAAAAAGCGCCTTTAACTAACCATGGACAGGGAGATTGGCAGACGGATGACAGGGAAGACAAGAGAGGCTGGGGGAGAGGAGGACCAAGCTTCTAAGGAGTCATGTCTCTCTCCCTTCAGCTTCTTTGTTTGCCCTTCAAAATTCGTGTCATCAAAACACCATTAATTCCAGCATCCTGACAGCAAGGAAACTGTACTAATTCGACCTGAAATTTATTCCCATGAGCCGCGCTGGGCTTCAGAGTATTTGTTTTGTGAATGGACAAACAACTTGCAAAGGAGGAGGGAGTGGGGGAGAGAAAAAAGTTTTTCCTCTCAACACAATAAAATCTTCAGCTGTGAACCTCTTTTCAGTTCCGAAAGCTATTTATATTTTAGATCGCTGAAGGAATTTTCTAATTTCACGCCTGTCACCTCATTCCCCAAGCATTTATCAAAAAATATTCCCTGCCACATCATTAATTATTCCCTCACTGATTATTTGTATTATCTCATGAGTGCATTATCGCCAACACACACACGGACACACACTCACACACACACACCAGCAGCAGAGGCTGCCCCAATCTAGTGCTTGGCTCTTCAGTAAAAGAGTACTGCAGATATGAAAAGACCCATCTAAATAAATCTCACTGCAAAAACTTAGGAAACATTTGTACATGTTCATCCTTCTAGTGTATTCTTTGTTCTTGACTTCTAGTCCACTCTCAGAAATTCTTTTTTCTCTTCCTTCTACCCCAATTTAGTCTTAGGTCAAAGAGACCATATGAATGCTATTTGCAATTTACAGTAGTGCCTTGGGTACATGCTCAGTTTATGACTCTGGCTTCTACATTGTTAATAAGAAGATAACTGAACAGGGCTATAGGGACAAATACTAGTAACAGTTAAGAATGTCAAATTTTATTGTCCCTAAGCCCTGCTTATTATGCAATCAAAAGGTCTTGTTTAAGCCCCTACATACACACAACACACACACACACGCACACGCACACACACACACACACACACACACACACATACATACAGAGAAAATTCAAAAGTTGGACAGTTACTAACTATGCCTTGAATTCTCTCTGTGAAGCCAAAGCATGATAAACATTTAACATAAATCTACTATTTACCTCAAAAACAACTCAAGTATCTGCTCAAAGCAAATATGAAAAGGAATGTTTTCCTTTCAATTATATTTTTCTTCAGGAATGAATTTAAGAAATTATAGAAAGTTGGTATCATATTAGTCTATTGAAATTAAATAAAATCCATCAAGATATTTGCATATATGTCTGGAAAATTACTTCAAACAACTAGTAGCTGCATAGATTCAAATGATTTATGAACAATGACAGGAATTTCTGTTCTTTAAAAATATTTTCCATCTAGGAAATGTCTACTAGGTTTTCATAAAACCCTTGACCTACTTTAAAAAATAATGTTAACAAGGTAAGTTGCAGGGAACACAAAAACATTATGTGAAATGAAATTTAAAACAAGTTATTAAATGAATTGTATAGAGCACAAAGTGTTGTACAACTGTAACACAAAATATTCTTATTCTAGAGATTTTTTTTTTTTGTGGTATGCGGGCCTCCCTCTGCTGTGGCCTCTCCCGTCGCGGAGCACAGGCTCCGGACGCGCAGGCTCAGCGGCCATGGCTCACGGGCCCAGCCGCTCCGCGGCATGTGGGATCCTCCCGGACCGGGGCGCGAACCCGGTTCCCCTGCATGGGCAGGCGGACGCACAACCACTGCGCCACCAGGGAAGCCCCTATTCTAGAGATTTTAAATAAAAATGACTCAAATGGAAGGAGATAAACTATATAGAATGATTAGCACATTAAGTTTCTATTTACTTTGGAAAGAAAATTTATATGCCATTTATAAATGAATTCTATCATATGTATAGCCCAAATGATTAAAGTTTTAAAAGAGTAAAGTTCTAAGACTATACAAATACATGATGAGAGCCATGTTAATCAAAGCTTGACAGAATCCATCCTTCATATCTTACAATAGCCATTATCTGTGATAACCTTGTATATGGCCACTGCTCAATTACAACTTTCCCATACTATGCTCCTGTAAAAAGCAGTTCTTTGAATTATAGCCACAGCCACTCTTTTTGAGTCTTGATTGTCAGGTGGTCAGCTTAAATAAGCTTCCCATGCCTGGTAGTTTCATCCAAGGTTGGTAGATTATCACTGTTGCTCCCGTATGACATAACAGCTATGCTGCATCACCTGAAGTCCTCTCTGTCAGTAGGAACCCTACTTGAGTCAAGATGCAGCACCTATCACGGTGTTCTGCTGCCCTACACATGTTCAGTTCAACAGGATTGCCCTATGTTACATGGTTTGAATGCTTGAGAGCTGGCTACACATTCTGAATCTCCTTATTGGGCACGCCCCCTGGGGTTGACATGATGCTGATGAAACCACTCAGGAATCTGGATGTGATACATATTTAGTCAGAGCTGTACTTTATAGACCTCATTTTATGATACACTGAATCTTCCAGGTTCCCAGAGGACATGGTGGCCTTTTAGATTTGATTTTCCTTTTATAAATCAGGGAATGAAAATTACATCATGTGTGACAGAGTAAAGAGATTAATTTTTGTGTATAGCTTATGGAAATGTTTAATTACTACATATTCAACTTCATATTTACATTTTTTTCTCATTGTTTTATATATGTAATTCTTGTCTTCCCATGTAGGCAGTAAAGTCCTTAAGGATAAGGACCATATCACAGAACGCAGCAAGTATCAAAAACAGTAGATGTCCAACAAATACTTATATGTTAATTTACAGAAATAACAAGATTAACTAATTACACATATTCTTTACTGCCAATGAAAATCTTTGGATTGCAATAGTAGGGTGACTTTAACCTGAGTATCAATAAGTAGGCTTTAGGAATTTATGAGCTCACTGAAATTAGATGCCCAGTGATTGAGGAGATGGGTTTTGGGTCATAAAAATCAGTTTGAGCTCCAGTTACTAACTCTAAGGCCATGTGCAAACTACTTAATCGCCTTAAAGCTTCAATGTCTTTATCTCAAAAATAAGGGTAACAGTATATTCCTTATAGTGCTGCTATGAGAATTAAGTGAAACAACTATGTAAAACAGTTGGCAGAGTGCCTGGCATATCGTAATTGATTATCATTACAATTAGTTTTTTGTGGGAATATGTGTTTCTCTGTGAAGAAGGTTCATATCTTTTATTGACTTCTCAGAGGGTTGGTGACCAAACAAAGGTCAAGAGACACTGTTCTATATCCAGGACAAAACATTAGAAGAAATTCAGCTAATATTCAGTTATGAGTTAGTGAGTTGGTATTGAAAATTTATAGGCAAATATTTAAGTGCTTCACTTAAAGGAAGCTGATATGACTAATTACTAGTGTATTAGCCACAGCACAGTAATTTTCACTGGTTTTTAGAAATCAATAAATGCATGAAATAGATCTCCCATAATTTTGTGATTCAGTTATTTCCTTTAAAACATGACTGTTCTTCTAGAGTCAATTTTTTCCATATATGAAAAATGTCAATAGCATAAGAAAGTGTGAATTTTTTTTTTTTTTTTTTTTGGGGTATGCGGGCCTCCCTCTGTTGTGGACTCTCCCGTCGCGGAGCACAGGCTGCTCCGGACGCGCAGGCTCAGCTGCCATGGCTCGCGGGCCCAGGCGCTCCGCGGCATGTGGGATCCTCCCAGACCGGGGCGCGAACCCGGTTCCCCTGCATCGGCAGGCGGACGCGCAACCACTGCGCCACCAGGGAAGCCCTGAATATTTTTTTAAATTAAAGTTTGTATTTAGTCTGACGTCAACTATGTAAAATACAATATGAATAGAAAACACGATAGTAAGCATTTATTTCATAATGTTAACTGAGGCTGTTAAAGAGAGGAAGATTACAAGGGATTTTATTATTCTTTACATTTTATAAACTTTAAAAATGAGTAGAGACCACTTTTATAATCAGAGAAAAGGAAACAGAAGAACACACACACACACACACACACACACACACACCCCTCAAAATTATTTAGTGCTATTTTCTCTAAGAAGAGATTTAGAATTATAGACAACTGGGATTGATTTGCACACCCATGTCCTCAGAGACTGCTTGATAGAGAGAAGGAAAACTACACATGGGAGGGGGACAAGGAGCCCCAAGTCTGCTGACACATACACAAACTGATTATATGTACACACAGAAGCTTTTCTTTAGAATCATGAATAAAAACTTTCCTTCTTTTGACTTCATAAAAAGGAGTACATGTCTGTACTAGTGGCCAAGTGGAACCAATGGATATTTGGGGCACAGTGAAAAAGTCTCTTTCTGGACTTGTCTCTGGATTCCAAGGTCTGTGGTATGTTTTCAGTCTCTAAGTGGCTTAAGCCAGTGCCAAAGTTTCCAAAGGCTGGAGTTTGGCAGAGTGGCCCTCCACTTAACACAAAACCAAATCCTACCTCTGACTACCTTATGTTATGT
This sequence comes from Physeter macrocephalus, assembly GCF_002837175.3. NCBI lineage: Eukaryota > Metazoa > Chordata > Mammalia > Artiodactyla > Physeteridae > Physeter > Physeter macrocephalus. The sequence continues at coordinate 86,866,754 of NC_041225.1, forward strand.
GGGGACTGAATCAAGGTTCCAATGAGGCTGGCAAGAAAGCTTCCTCTTGGAAAACTTGTTCAGGTTAGTGGAGTCCCTGACCAGCACCCAGCCATCCTTCAGAGAGCTTGGCTCTCCCCAGCAGCTCTTCCTTGTCCTTGTCAAATCACAGTACGGACAAGAGTTGAAGCTGGGATCAGGGCCTGCCTCCAAGATCCAATTTGCAAATGTGAAAAATCTTTTAATGAGATAAATTTTCATTTTAAAAAAATTAAAAGGAGGTGTACAAAGTTATCGGAAAGAAGGCATATTGTTAAGTGAAGGTATAAAGAGGGAAAGAAAATAAGAGGTATAAAGGTATAAAGAGGGAAAGAAAAAACACCTCACTTAACAAATATCCAACATTCCTTCACATTCTCATACACACTTAAATCGATGAGGTGTGGCAATTGTTTTTAAAGCAATATTAATTTCTAAAAAGTATCCTATAGTTTTACATTTCTAATAATCCTCATATTATAATGAAATAAAATTGCCAAAGTACAAAAAGGAGGGATTCTACTAATTTCAAAATGCTTTCTACACTGCTTGAAGGCTGGTCTTAAAATTAACTGCCGCTTAGATGGGGGGAGGAAAAAAATGTTTAAATCAACTTAAAAATTATCTGGTACATTCATATTTGGCTGATGAAAACAAAATATAAATTTTATAAAGAGCAGAGAACCCTAATTAGAATAAAACGGGAGAGTTAGAGTTAGAAGGGGCTTTGAGGAATCAAAATGACTGCCTTACGGCCAGAGAAAAGTACTCTGGTTTTTCAGAGTTCAAGGCCTTGAGAGAGAAGAGGGAAGTGAATGAAACTCAGAAAGGTTAAAAGGTTATAGGGAGGGGGGAAGGGTAAGCTGGGACGAAGTGAGAGAGTGGCATGGACATATATACACGACCAAACGTAAAATAGATAGCTAGTGGGAAGCAGCCGCATAGCACAGGGAGATCAGCTCGGTGCTTTGCGACCACCTAGAGGGGTGGGATAGGGAGGGTGGGAGGGAGATGCAAGTGGGAGGGGATATGGGGATATATGTATATGTATGGCTGATTCACTTTGTTATACAGCAGCAACTAACACACCACTGTAAAGCAATTATACTCCAATAAAGATGTTAAAAAAATAAATTAATTAAAAGAATAAAAGGTTATAGGTGAAGTTGGCTGGTGAGGACCTGGAAAAGCTTGACTTATGCATTTGTCTCACCCTTTTTTTTTTTTTTTTCTGCCCCTACTTGCATGTAGGGGTTCCCAGGATACAGGACTTTTAAGTTTTAACACTGGTGTGGTAAAAAAACGTTGCCTGCTATTTCAGTAAACAAGAATGTTGCCTGCCATTCTGGTAAACTATGAATGTTACCCACCATCAAGCCACCAACCATTGCATCCACCCTAGACAGTGTGCCCTGAAGAGATTTCAGGATGAAGAAAAACAGGATACTGGCCCTAGATAGTTAAGATACGTATCAAAGGAATAATTTCTATGAGTCCAGACTCTTGCATCTTTCCATACATAGACAAGCACTAAAATCATTAATTTGAGATGTCTGCTTTTTGTGATTAGCTATAATCTATTGATGTTTGACTCCATGTTTGTTTGTTTGTTTCCAGCAAAAACTCCTATATACCCTGACTCCTCCCTTTACCTCTTAGGAACAGTTCTATCTGAGAGGTGTCTCCCAGGCTTTAGTTTTCAGTAAGGTCACCAAATAAAACATAACTCTCAAAAACATAAATGACTGCCTGAGTCTGTAATCTGTATATCTAGACAGGACATCTGAGAATTTATCAAAAGCAAGCTGTGGGAAACAGAATATAAAATTAATTCTTCTGAATCTTTGCAAATTGTCCATAGAACAAGAATAATTTTCAAAGGAGATGAGCAAGGTAAAATTTATTTCAGAAAATCAAAACTAGTACAATATCTGGGAAATAGGTAAAATAGCAATTCTTAGAGAAAAAGCTAATTTGCTCAAATAAGAGAAAGTTGAAAAGGTAGCGGGCAAAATTTTAACCAGAGGTTCCTGGTTAGTATCATATACGAACCCGGTTCCCCTGCATCGGCAGGCGGACGCGCAACCACTGCGCCACCAGGGAAGCCCTAAAATAGCAATTCTTAGAGAAAAAGCTAATTTGCTCAAATAAGAGAAAGTTGAAAAGGTAGCGGGCAAAATTTTAACCAGAGGTTCCTGGTTAGTATCATATACTACTGCTCCCAGTGAAGTTCCAGGTCAGACAGTGGACAAGATAGCATCACCAGCCTTCACTGAATGGATTAAGGGCTTGGTTTTTGGCCAAAATGTCAGGTAAGAAAGAAAAGTCAGTACTCTGGAGCCCAAAGTGTGTTGGGTACTTGTTTATATCTTAAGATCATGTCAGGTCACATGTGGTTTTTGTGGGATTAAAAAAATAAGAGCTGCTGTTGCTGTATTAATATAATGGTTTCCTGGTATCTGGGTCCCTGGAGCAACAGATAAGGAGTATGCTAGACTACAAAGTGTGGCTCTGGGGAAGCTAAAACCTTCTTGCATCACTTCACAGTGCCTCCACTAAGCTAATTACAGAGAAGAGTTGATGGACTCCACAGGGACTCCACTGGAGGCCCTGCTGGTCAGAGAAAGGTCAGCCAGAACATAAGGAAGTAAGTACTAAGGAGAGAGCTATCAAGGAGACAGAAAAAGGGAGGGAGGACTGGTGGGAGGGAAAAGTTCCTTGGAGATTCAGCTTACTATACTTGTATAAGTGTACTTGTATGAAAACGTGATCATAAAAAATAGTTACCTTTAATTATCTAGGGTATAATTCTGTGATGTACATTTTTCTTTGTTTTTACATATTTTAAATAAGTAACTCACTAGATCTCCTACCTCAAGAAGGGCAGAGAAGAGTACAGTGTAACTAACCTATTCTGAGTTTCCGTGTGAGAAATATGATTAAAACCGATAATAACAAAGTCTGATAGCAAATGCCAAACCAGTACTCTAAACAGATTTATAAATTGTTTTCAAAGTTTAATTCTCCTAACCCCTTTTGCTCTAAAAGACAACTGAAAACTAGGACAGATAAACATAGCTTTTTAATTAGTAAGGGATTAATCCCCTATAAGCTAGGAAATGGCCACAAGCACGAAGAACTTTCATGATGATGCTGAGTAAATAAGCCAATCAGTCTCCATCTGGCTGTTCTTTATATTATACCACTGAGAGGAAATGAGGGTTCAGGTACTGGCAGTGACTGGTGTCAATGACAATATACATTCCCCTGGAGAGAGTAGCCGTCTTATGTGGAATAAACCTAGAAAATTGGAGAAGCTGATTTCTATGCCTTGCCTAACGTATCTAACATATAAGAAAAATCTGTAAACAGTTTAATGAAATTAATTGGTTGAATCTAGCAAAGCAAATTAGAAAACAATTTTATTCGAGATTTAAAAGGAGATGACATAAATTCCTACCATGTCATGGAGTCCAGGAGGCCACTGGGTACTGTTCTTTGTTTAAGGAAATAATATTTTAAATGGTGGATAAGAATACTTTAGCTGTGTTCACCAAATTAAACAGAGTATCTTTTGCATTGCAGAGGAAGACGGTTAAGGAAAGCCAAGACCATAGCAAGTGGCAGAACAATGTCATGTCACATGGCATTTGGACTTTCCCTTAATATTCCACAAATAATCACCAAAAACACAGCACAAGATGTCCTAGGACTTGCGTTGACAACCTAGAATCCTAAAGCTGAAAGGAGCATTTGTAATTACTGAGGACTTTTACAGAAGAAAAAATTAAGAAGCAAAAAAGGTAAGTCAGTGAACCAGATAGAACCTAATCCCTCTAAATCTGTCTTTCTATTATTTCAGTATGCATCCCTGATCTAGAATGTCTAAAAGCAAATATTCACTCTACATGTTCCATATATATATATACACACACACACACACACACAAATATATACACATATATATGTATATATGTGTGTATCTATATCTTTTTCATTCAGTTAGAGAATAAAATCATAAAAATATATAGATCTGTGTAAAGCCACAATGTTCCTCTGAAGTTCCCAAATGCTTTGCAATTTCGCAAAATAAGGGCCAATTTCATAAGAGATCTTTTAAAACTATAGTGAAAGGAAGCCTCTCCCAATTAGCAATCAGCAGTGCTTCTGTGCATCTCTAAGAAAACTGAGGATCTGCAATGAAAGGCGTGGGTTTCCTGAGAGATGAGAAAGACTTGTGTTCTGAAGTAGTAACTTTGTATCCTTGATATTTTTACTCTGCTTTCAAGGACTTAATCTTATCCATGTGTTGGTTCAGCACTGATTATTCTGCTGTATGAACACAGACTCAGAGCTAAGCTATCTGAAATTTTACATTGGGAAGGATTCTGTAGGGCATTTAACATAACGGTGAAAATCAATTCTCTAGAAAAGCACTGTCCAAAGAGAAGTGTGAGCTGCATGTGTAATTTTAGAATTTTTAGTAGACAGGTTAAGAAGACAAAAATTAATTTTTAAATTAAGAATAGTATACCTTGTTTTACCCAACATGCCTAAAATATATTAATTTCAACATAAAATTAGTATTTTAAACATTTTTCATGAGGTTTTTTCAAAATCCAGGATGTATTTTACACTTAGAGCACAACTCATTTCTGAGCTGCATGTCAAATGCTCTAAGAGCCACTTGTGGCTGGTAACTATAGTACTGGACAGCACAGCTTTAGATGATGTTGATTGTAAAGAATGAGAACTAAAATGAAATGTGCAAAGAATGATTGCAGACTTTGAAATGACAAGGAAAGAGCACCCCCCAAATTCATAACAATATGAATTCCATTTTTACATTGGCTATGAAATTAGGATTGAAGCAAATGTTCCTGATAATACACAATGTCTTCTATTCAGCCCATATTTTAAAAATAGGTCAACCTCTGAGAGAGCTATATACTTTGTATGCTCTTCACTGTGCCTGTCAATAAATGTTTATATTACCTCTCTATTAATTCTTATGCTAGTATTCCTACCTTTCTTCTCTTCATCCCATTTTCTTTTCTTATATCTAATTTATTATTTTTTTCAACTTATCCTACTGAAACTGGTCTCAAATCATTTTTGGAATGATTCGGGCATAATTTTAAAAAAATAATAATAGTTGAGCAGCATATGTTTCTGGACAAAGCTCTTGGGCTCTCAATTTCCCCAGCAAGTGATACCAGTAGCAATCCTGATCTATAACTGCAAAATGTTTTGTAAGCATACAATACAAAACGAATGCTGACTCATTAAAAGGAAAAGTATCAAGACACTGTCAGCGCCCTTGAACAGGGTGGAGGTATGTCATACAAAGCTATGAAAAATACTGAAAGAGAAATGATTAAGGTAGGTTCCACATAGGATGTTTCCCAAGCTAAAAGAGCTAGATTTTTTTTTTTAAGTCAATTATGATTCTTTCTAAACTGAAAGCAGATAGTTAATGCTTCCTTGGTATACATTTCATGGATAGTCTCACAATTTGCCAGGAAAACTGAGTCTCATAGTCTAAGCAGATGGATGTCCACCGAAAATGGATATATCATTAGCTAAGGTAACTGTGGGATGCCAATCCTTTCTAGAATTTACTTATGTGACCTTGTGCCAATCACATAAGTTTTTAGTGCCAGATGTCTCCTCTGTAAAATGAAATTAATAATATTTCACTTGCTTAAAGCTATGCGACTGAATCAAATATACTCTTGAGGTCTATTATATAACAAGGAATATATCTGGTCTTTGGTCCCAGCTCCTGACATAGAGTTTCAAATACCCTTGAAAGGTCCTGAGCAATAGGAAAGCTCCTGAGCAATTCACAATGAGCTCCTTTTGACCATACCTAAGTTTATGCTGAAATGACTCCTGTGGGCTTTTAGGTAGTTTTAAGGGAGGGGCTGGACAAGCCAGAAAGACCAAGCCTGTGACTAGAGGTTTGACACTTTCAGCCCCACCCCCAATCTCCAGGGAGGGGAGGGGAAGGTGATTGATTTCAATCATGTGGCCGATTATTTATTCAATCATGCCTATGCAATGAAACCCCCATATAAAAACTCGGGACACTGAAGCTCAGTGGATCAGGAATTCCTGATGGGTGAACATGCTGATGTGCTGGAAGGTTGACATGCCTGGAATCCTTAAGGACAGGTCATGGAAACTCTGTTCTGCCCCCCTCCTCCCCAGGATCCTGTCCTATGCATCTCTTCCATTTGGCTGTTGCTGAGTTACAGCCTTTATAATAAAAGTGTAATCATAAGTACAGCATTTTTGGTGAGTTATGTGAGTTTTTCTAGTGAATTACTGAACTGAAAGGGGATGTGATGAGCCCCAAATCTGTAGTCAGCTAGGAAGAAGTGTGAGTGGCTTGAGGTCACCTGTGACTTGTGGCTGATGCCTGAAGAGGGGCAGTCTTGTGGGACTGACCCCTTACCCTGTGGAGTCTGCACTAACTCCAGGTAGTTAGTGTTAGAACTGGATTAAATTGTAGAACACACAGTTGGTGTTGGAAAACTGTTGTTGGAACACAAGGTCCAATCCAGATCAAGCACATTACAACTTGATATTGAGTCCATTTTAATATCTAGGTTATAGCCAGATGTGTCCCAGCATAATTAATGTGAAATTTACTGGAATTGGATACAATAAAATAATAATATGCTTTTTTTTTTTGCATACATGGTTACCTCTTCAATGAATCAAAAAATTTAAAGATATTACACTAAAGCAAGTCTTCATTATGAGAGATCATTTTTGATATGGCAAAATAAAAAGTTCTGCATATCTTGCCCAGAGAATGATATTTTCTATATTCTCTAGCTTTGTTTCATATAATTATTCTAGTATTAGTTGGGAATTCCACCCCCTCAATGGAATTATAATGTAAAGTATTAAAACAATGATCCACATCCATGTTAAATGTTTGTGAAAGATCAATATGAACATAAATACTGGTCTGCCATTATGGTTACACAGACTAATGAATTTATTTTCAGAGGTCAAGATCTAAACTTAGGATCTATCTTACTAGAGAATATAAACTTTGCCACTAAGAGCTCAGTTTGGGGTGTGTTTTCCTTTTTCTTTTTTTCCCCTAAAACAAACAAAAACAAAAGAAGGAGAAAAAGAGAATCTCTGTCAGTGAAACCTGAGACCTTAAGCTGGTAGTTACAAGATCAGGGAATTGACTGCAGACACGACAGGAACGCTAGAGGAAGCATTAGGCATTTTTAACTCCTAGGCACTGGTAAGAGAGGGGGAGATTAGTGTTTTAAGAGAATTTAGGTTAGTTGGAGGAAAAAGGAAATGAAAATAGTTGTTTCTTAAGGTACCTAAGCAACTTCTTTCCATGATAAACTGGTGCTTTTAAAGGAATATCTTAACTACTAGGAAGTATAGGAGATAAATGAGCATCTCAAGTATTAAAAGCACTCCTGTCTTTAAAATGTTTAAAAGCCCTCAAAAATGCTTTTCTACAGAAGAGTACAGAACCTCATCCTTTTCCCTGGTTAATTGCCTGGGCAGGAGCTGATGCTACACCTTGTTTCCATCCATTGACAGGCAGACAGCTGACAAAGAGATTCCTGTGAGTCAGAGGGGAAGGGCAGGCCTTAAGCCATGGGACTGCTGGGATGTGGTGAAAAACTGAGGAGTCTTGAATTTCTTCAGAAAGGCACATCTTTCAGGAGGAAAGGGCAGAGAAAGACAAAAAGAAGAGAAAGATTACCAGGCAAATTTTACTGATACCCACAAAGAAAATAAAGTGTTATTTTTCTCCTATTCTTGGTTACATTATATAAAATATTTGGTGTTATTTACAATTAAACAGTCCCAATTATTAGGCTTAAGAGATGCAATTAAATAAACAACCTTTTCTTTCCTCTCTTTCCATGTCAATTTCTGAGTCTTTTACAAGCACTGATTCAGCTTCTTTATCTTCCATTCATTCCTCAACTCTCAGCAATCTGGTCTATCACCCTACTTCCATTAAAAATACTCTCTCTAAAACCTGCTTTGGATCCACTAACAATGATTATATCTCCACATTTCCTTCTGGCTACCCCACTTCATTTCACCCTATTCTCTAGTCATAATGAACTAGTTTTAGTTCCCTAATATGCCATGTTCTTTATTTCCTCCCAGAATTATACAAATACTTGCCTTTGTCAGAACACCCTTCTCAACCTACCTCATCCTACTTGAATGGCTAATCCCTAGCCATGTAGTCCAATGGGATACCCTAGTCCAAACCACTCACATATAACAAATGGGTAAAAAGATTTTGAACGAGATTAAGTGTGTTGTCCAAATTCACAGCTACTTAGTGATCAAATAAAGACAAAGATATAGGCCTCAATTCACCCATACAAGTGTACATTATCCCACCAGAGACCCTACCATATACCACCTTCTCCTCCCAGGAAAGGAGTAGAAAATAGAAGTAAAATATAGATCATTCATCATTATAGAACATTATAGGTAAGACTTTAAAAATTCTATAAATTGACTCACTAGTTTCTGAAAACTTCAGCTTTTCTAAATGGAAGTGTTGGCAATGATATTTTCCTCACATTTTCTAAATTCCAATCTTAGAAACATGAAATTGGGAATGCTACGGGGATTTTGTGGTCTCTCTCTCTCCTTCTCTCTCTCTCTCTCTCTCTCTCTCTCTCTCTCTCTCTCTGTCTCGTAGACACACACACACACACACACACACACAAGGGAGGAAGAGGGAAAGGATAAATTTCTAAAATTTGTAATACAAAAAGTAGACTAGATAGATGATTTAATTAAAACAACAGAACTCAAATCAGAATCTGTTAACTGCTGAAATACTAGAGCAGGTAATAATGGAAAGGACTGAAATTTATTTCTTTTAAAATGTCTCATAAAAATTAGGACTTTAGTCAGTTTTTTGAGATGTATAAGGTACTGTTCCACCTAAAGGCAGCAGATGGCTAGAATGTTACAGGAATTTCTTGTAGGCCTGAGTAGAAGTCTGTCAACTTTCAACTATTATAATAATTTTTAAATAGACATGGTATTTAATATGATTTCCTGGTTTACACCCTATAAAATGGCCCAGTTAAAATAAATAGTTTACTGGCCTCAGCCCCAAAGTCATGAAGTTAGGGCCAAAGAAAATATAAAATGTATAAAATGTCTCAGTGTAAACACTTGGAGACAAGAGCAGTGAATGCATCAGATATTCCTGGGAGAGTCTGGCTTACTACAAACATTAGGATTTTAGCCTATGTGAGTAAAAGGGAGGTGCAAATGGCTTGATGGAATGAGGTAGCGGTGCTAAAGAAATAATTTTCAGCTGAGGTGATGTTTGTAGCTAGCTGATATAGCAGAAAGAGATGGCCATACGTTGCTCTGGTGCTAATGGTGAGGTAAGGTCTCTGGTTTGCAATGATTAAGGCAAGCTATTGTTTCAATGGGCTCATTTCTCCATGAAAATGCTTCTGGCTGTTTTCAAGCAAATCATGAGGATTAATGAAAATTTTTAAATAATTGTTTTATAAAGTTTCTAATAAAGGAATAGTAAAAAGGCTTTGGAGATTATGAAATTGTAATAACATACTCCTTTAACTTCAGGAAAAGTCTTTTTACCGAGTCTGGAACCAGGGTTAAGTAATAGGAAAACAGCAATAACCACAATATGTTTTTAAACTTTTTCTTCTTTGAAATGTCATTTCTTAATCTTTCTAGTCCCTGAAACTTCCAAAGTGTGTAAGGTCTCAAAGAAAAATCTAAACAGTTTCTAAGAGGAATCAGTCACTGTCCTTATTTAGAGCCGGGATAAGTACCGCATCTACCAAACAGCCAAGCAGAATTTAGGGTATTGGGAGGTTTGCCACAGATAAAGAAGCTTAACTAGGTATTATGATTCTTCACGTAGCAGGTCCTTTGTACTTCCTCATCACTTAAATGCCTCGCAAACAATCCAAGGTAACATTTGCTACCAGAAAAAGTACTTTGTCTCTGTTGGCCAATCCCTGGAAGCCAATAGCAGGGTTTGACAGTGATATATAACAAGGTTAGAGCAGCATGATCCATCTCCATTCGCTTGACAAGGATGGCACCTTAGGCCATGGTGAGGAAGAGCAGGTTGCCCGCCTTCACTGCTCAGGTTGGCAGCACCTACTATCAAATGACTGGGTGTCTGGCAGTGGGTTCAGAGAGACAATGACTGCCTTATCTCCTGGAATTCAAGGAACTTCAGCTCATAAACCAAAATAACTGCTGAGTGGGTACTACTCACTGATCCATGTCTGAGAAAAGTCCTTCCAGAGGGTACAGTGTCCGTCATCCACAGTCAAAGAGAAGTGACATGGCCATTTAAATGGCAGGGAAGCCCTCTGTTTGGGTTTTTCACGGCTAAGAAAGGCACATCATAATAACATAGCATAATAGCATAGCACCTAGCATAGCACCTAGCGTGACAACAGCAAACAAAGCAGGGCTTTGTACTGCCTAGTTTTGACAGAAGGAAGATATCTGAGGTTTGTGCTCTTCCCACACCATTTTAGATCTGAGAATCCAAGCTCAATCCTGCTTTTAAAAAGAACTGGTAAGGGCCTGGGAAGTGGGAGAGAGACAAAGCCATACAATCCATAAGTTTCTGGGGAAGATTTTGCATAGATTGACTGAGAGCTGTGTGCCTGAGAAAGTACCAGACTATGGCCTCTATATCCATCCTACAAATTCCCACTGCACTTGAGTTGTAAATCTGGTTTCTTGTATAGACTATCTACAGTGTTCCAGGTCTTGCAGAGAAAACAAGGAATGAAGAGAATGAATGAAATGTTCATAACTATAACTATATATAATATATATACATATATAATTGCCAACTTAATGATTCTCCCTTGCAAATTTACAAGTTTCACTGCAAATATTGAATCAAAATGAGAATTAGAAACAAGAATACAGAACATAACTGAGAAAAGGGGAAAACAAATGATAAAATAAATAAAGAAGGATGTGCTCTAACAAAGACTGGCTACCCAAATCCCTATATCTATTTCCAGTAGAGAATGAAAGGATTTTTGTAAAGAAGAAACAAAAAATATTTTCTCTGATTCCATTAAACAGTCAGTCAACCAAAAGACAAAATTCATTAGCCATAGAGCTTGTCTCATAGAACAAGTTATCGTCTCCATCACATTAAAGCAATAATTAATTATCCTTAGATTTTCACATGTGCAGAACACTGCAAATTATAGGAAGCAAGTTTATTTTTCTGCATACAAACTCAAAGTCTATCATCAATCTTTTTACTTTAATGTTCCTCAGATGGAAGAAGGCAGAACGGGAAAGCTTGTTTTAAAATTATAATTCAGAAAGATGAGGCTGAGGATAGAAGCTGAGGGATCTGAAATCAATGATACCGAAACACACAAAATGTCCTTCAGTAGTCTACAACAGGAAATTTGCATCTTCAGGCATTACACATCATCAAATGAAGGAGGCATCTGTTATTTTGATATAACCTAGGGAGATGAGGTTTAAAATTTTACTGGGCTCAAACTTTTATGATATCTTTTTTTTTTTTTTTACCGGTAAGCGGGCCCCTCACTGTTGTGGTCTCTCCCGTTGCGGAGCACAGGCTCCAGACGCGCAGGCTCAGCGGCTAATGAAGCAGTTGCTACTACAATTTAACATTTCTAAGATTGAAGTAAATCTCACAGAAAGCCAACTTGTCTTCTTTAAATCTATCTGTCACATCAGTACTATATTAGTACTCATGTCCTAATAACTAAGTTTCCAAAAGAAATGTATTCATACTCTTTAGACTCTTCTGAAATTCAGGACTGCTTAAGTAACACGTTTCATCATGGCAACTCTGATCTTATCCACAACCACACTGACATTTCTACAGGATACTATAGTGCTTTAGGTCTTCACTAGACAGCTTGCTTTCTTCCTAAACTAATATTATCCAAAAGTAAATACCATAAAGCAGACTCTGAGAACAATTATATAGAAAGTTTCTTTGAGAAAAAAAATCACTGACCCTATTCCAATGGTCATTAAATTTATGAGCCCCTGATGGCAATCACTCAAAGCCTGCTTTCTGCTTCCATATACTCTAAGTCCCTGATGAACATGTTATCATACATAACTATAATTAAAACTATAATAAACATTCAATATTTACTAGTGGTTACAAATATATGTGTATTAGGATCTGTAAAGCATTTCATACGCATTATCTCATTTAATTCTTAAAACAACTTTCCATACACATGAAAATATCCACACAATCTTCCCTCCCATGATAAACTGTAATGTCTTAGAACTAAATGGAAACTCAGAAATCATCTAGCCAAGTGTTCCCACATTATAAATGAGAAGCCCAAAGCCCAAACAGGTTTAATGAATTCTCAAGATCACACAGCAAGTTGGTGACAAAACTGAGGTTATAATACAACTTTCCTTCCAGCTTAGTACTCTTTCTGATGATGATGATAATGACACTTGACAATGAGGATGGCAGCTAGGAGTTACTGAGCATCTGTTATGTGTCACTCACTTAATCATCTCAACAAGTCTGTGAGATAGTATAATTGTAACTTCATTTTATAAATAAAGATACTGAGGTTAAGAAGAGGGATAAAGTATGCCCAAACTACTAAATATAATATATAATAACAAAAATCAGAGATGATAGAAACAAATTGGTTTCAAAGGTCTATCTGTTTTTTTTACCTCTGATTTTAATTATTATATATTATACAGATGATATATTGAGAATTGACTGTTGGTGGCAAGAATGGCTTGATAATCCATAGAAGTTGGTGGTAGGATATGTGTACTCAAGTTGCCAATTGTACATCCTCCTAAGAGAGTATTCCTTAAGATTCCAACTACATCCCTGGTTGTCTTGCTATTCATATCACATGACTTCCATCCCAAGCCACTTCCTACTTCTACTCCCTTCCATCTTCAGAGCTGACCAAAAAGATCCAGAAACTTAGGTAGTTGCTAATTGAGTCATTTTTATTCATTCAACAAATATTTATTAAGCAAGTACCATATGTCAGGCACTGTGCCTAGAGGCTAAGGACACAGGAGTGTGCAGACATAATCCACTGTTTACCTTTTTCTTGGATCCTATGAAATCCATATATTCAAAATAAGCCCTCCTCTTTTCTTGAACTGTTTTGAATAAATTTTTGTTCCTTGCAAATAAACATAATTTAATTAAGACAGATTATTAGGGATTGAGCTGGCAAAACAAAGACTTTAGAGAAAATGTAGAATATTTGGAACTCGTTAACAGGTGATGGCAGGGAAAAGGGCATTAAGACATCCTTTCATTTCCCAGGATGAGAAGTCAACAGTCTGTGGAATGTGGCAGCCAAGCTCATAATTAAGGTATTATCTTAAGTCACCTGGGAACAAGTTCCCATTGAGGGTGAAGCTTTGGAGGACTAGGTTGTCCTGCCATTGCTCAATTTAAAGAAACTGAAGAATATGGAAAGCTTTCATGTGAAAGCTTTTAATAACACTGGGCAACTTACAATGAAAATGGGGCACTCTGGTCCTTGCTAGAATGCATAACTCAAAAATCCAAGAGGGCTTCCCTGGTGGCGCAGTGGTTGAGAGTCCGCCTGCCGATGCAGGCGACACGGGTTCGCGCCCCGGTCCGGGAAGATCCCACATGCCGCGGAGTGGCTGGGCCCGTGAGCCATGGCCGCTGAGCCTGCGCGTCCGGAGCCTGTGCTCCGCAACGGGAGAGGCCACAACAGTGAGAGACCCGCGTACCGCAAAAAAAAAAAAAAAAAAAAAAAAATCCAAGAAAACAGAACCGTCGTGAGGCACTGCTATAATAATCCCCTTCTGTCTGCAGCTGGATAGCTGGGTGAGCTGAAAATGAAGAGCACAAACTGATCTATGAACTGATACACCAGCTGTCTTCATACTTTTACCGTATTTCCTTGATAAATGCAAGGGTGCTAAGTGAAACTGTGAAACCTTGATCCCTCAGCCTTCTCCAGAATGCTTTCTATTGTATCTCCCTTGCCAGAGAAGGGTAGCACTCTGCTCTGCTCTATCCCTTATTGAATCTTGTCCTGTGACTAGGTCCTAAACACAACATGGGCTCAAGGGTGATATGCAAAATAAGAGTAGGGGAGAAAAGAATTATACTCAGAAGGGAATGTAAGAGTTTTCTAAGGAATTGCAGGAAAACAAACAAACAAACAAACCTGTGTGGATACACATTTTGTACTAGTTATTCAAGGATGACTAAACATAATTTTGAATGACAAATTAATTACTATTGGGCATCTCATTGGAGAGGCTTGATTTAATGTACAAGCTGGTAGTCACTTTAACAGTTTGTTTGGTAGGCTGATGCAGTTTGGGTTTAGTACTGGCTTAGTTATTAAGGACCAAAACTCCTTTTGCAAAATGTAAACTTCAAAGGCTGCAAGAGAAGAATGATAGTAAGACCTGTCACATTTGTTTCCCTTATGCTTCTGACCAGGGTCCTGAGGACTCACTTCTCTTCTGTCTCCCTCACAACAGGAAGAGATTGGTAAAGGAACGCCTGAAGGCGCAAGACAGGCTCTTGTGGAGAGTGACCAATGGTGGATAATTAACTATATGGATGTGGAGAGTCAAGGATAACTGGGCTCAAGTAATGGAGAAAATAAATATAAGTGAACACAGTTACCCCACTGGCAGGTGTTTGGGCCTCGTACTTAAGGTTCAGAGAGATAGCTTTACAAAGATTCCTTAGTTCAGAAGCCCCAGTGCAAAATCATAAGCAAGCCTATTAAGGTTTGCCTGATTAAGATTTGCTAAAACATCTCACACCTGAGTCAGAGGAGAGCCTGCTATACCACACAAGGGAACTTGCAGCCATTTTTTTAGTAAATATATACTAAGAGATGGAAAATTCAAACTTCTCAGTCCTGGACTATTAGATCCTGACTTTTTTTTAAAGCCTTGAGCTAAAACTACTTCTCTAGGGATGCAGAAAGCAACCTGATCTTTCAGTTAGAGTGGGGTCTGTGGAGTTAAGTGACAAATGGTGTTCTGCTAATATTTTATATCATAGTAGGCTCAGTGAGATCATGAATCTACTCTAAAGTTGTTTCATTAAATCCTGAATTTAGGCAGATTCTCCACATTGGTTTCCTGACCTGTAAAGTAAGGGCTATTATGGTAAGAAGGGTGAAATGGAAGGCTTTGGAGTCCTTGTTCCCAAGCTCAGATTAACTTGACCATCAAAGAACTGAGAATTTGGCAAGATGCATTCTATTACCTTTCTGTACAGGGACTCGGTCTATTCTGTGCAAAAGGCGATGGGCCCTGCGAAAAGATGGATTACACTAAATTTTAAAAGATGCAATTGCTGCTGCATTTCCTCACAACCAAACGTCCCCTGGATTTGGATTAACTATATTATATTTTTAATACGCCAATCTTTTGAATAATATAGGAACCTGAGCAGACAACTAAAAACTGAAATATTTAACATTACAAACCATATAACAATGGACGTGGGAAAGAAAACACGACAAAAACACATGAAAGCATATGCATAAAGAAATGATAACTGTAATAAATAAAATTTCCATGGCTGTTTACAAATGATTTTATGCATAGTATCTTATTTGACTTCATAACAATACTGTGAAAAAACTATAGCAGGGATTAATATTTCTAGTTTACTGATGGACTCAGGGAGGGTAGATGAGTTGATTTATTCACTCCAAGGGCTTGAATTTTGATGCATAAATATGCTGAAGCTTCCAAATCATCTCCATCATGGATTACTGCAACAGCCTTATAACTGATCTCTAAGGCCCCTGATAAATTGCAGAGTTCCTTCCAAAAGCACAAATCTAATCAAGTCACTCTCCTATTTAACATCAATGGTTTCCCATTTTTTCTCAAGCTTCCAGCATGGTACTTTGCATGTAGTACCATGCAAAGTAGGCGTAGGGGCTCCACATATATTTGTTGAATAAATGAACAGATTATTGAATTAGTACTGTTAACAAGTAGGTGAGCTGGAATATGACTCTAGAGCTCCTTATTTTTAGAATATACAAAGAAAAAGGTTTGGAAATTCCAAATCCAGACACAGACTGAACATCCTAGTACATGAATGCTACAGTAGCCCAGGTTTGATCAAGGAGGTAAGTATTAGGTCATCAAGACCTGCTAGTATTTAAAATCCAGTTTCTGTGTCGGGATCCAGTGTTCCAATATCCAAAACCAAATATAAGATATACGAACATATGGAGATATAAGATGAAATTCATATAGAGCAGAAATACCCAGAGGTCACTGTCAATTTTTAAAGGGAAAGGAATATTTTCTTCACATCTCCTAAATCCTAATAATCTTCACCATAAAGGTACTTGGTTTGATTAGCCTGTCAGTAAGAATCAACAACACTCCTATTAGATAGTGGTATCCAAAGCAGTAGTTACATCTCTAGTAAACATCTGAGCTAACTAATTGATTTCTTGCAAAAGCATAGGCTGAGAATTAGAAAATCATCAGTTCTGGATGATAACTTTCAGAACAACTACAGAAGTTCGACAGATAACTACAAAAAGCAAAACTTACATTGAATAAAAGGGCATCTCCAAACCTAACTGATTCACAAACTACAGACAAAGGTCTGCGTGGTCTGCAAAAGACCTTCTGAGAGTTGCTGGATATTTATTACTGCTGTCGTTGCTGCTGCTGATAATGATAACAAGAGAAGCTACTCCTTATTGCCTATTTAATGTTTTGCCAGCCATGAAATAAACCCTTTTATGCATTATCTCATTTAATTCTGACCCCATTCCTGTAATATTAGGTTCTATTATTATTCCTATTTCATAAATGGGGCTGTGAGAGGTTAAATAATTTATATATGGTCACACTAAAAAGAAGTGGTGACTTGAACATCTGATTGAGCTGACTCTCAAATCTGTGTTCTTAATGACTACACTATACTAGCTGAATATCTCAGGCTTGCATGCATATAATTCCTGTATGTATTTGGGATCTAACAAAGTGGCAGCCCAGGCCTCAGAGTCAAACACTCAAGATACATTCACATTCCATCTTGTCCAAAGTTTTATTTCTTTCAGGACCTATACACAGTTCTTCCAATGACTCACAGACAATAGCAAAAATACCTCACGTACACACCACTGGGTAGAAAGATGTAAGTGTTAATTATCTTGTCATTTGGGGCTGCTTTTATACGCCTCTGTATAGTTATGTGAATCTTATGTATCATTTCTTTAAGATTTTTTATAGACCACTGAGCATGTAAAGAAGAAAATGAGGGGGATGGTATAGCAAAAGACATAGAATTCTTTCTTTTAAATTAAAATAAATGTCCATGGAAAGTTTTTTGACAGACAAATTAATGCCAATCAGAAATGAAACATTAAATTCTAAATCAATGAACCTCAGTGGCTCTAAATATATGGGGAAAAAATTTCAGTGGTAATATGGTTATTAGAGGCACTGCCATGCCTCACAAATGTTAGAGTCAAGCTGATCCTAAGTCTGAAAGGCTATTACAAATATTGAATGGCTTTTCAGGCAAGACACTGGCTCTCTGGAACCCCTCTGCCATAGTTAACAAACTATTTTCATAGTTTCCACCTTCTCATTAAATGATCTCTCTACCTCTTAGTCAACTGAAAGCTGGCTCTCTGCTAAGGATACCAATTCGCCTATAGTTCTCTAAAATAGAAGCTGTTCATTTTTCTACAAAAAATGTACTTCAGAATCAGGCTGTAAGATGGGCATTTTCCTTATTCATCGGTGCTTCTCTCAGACCATTACTCCTCTTCCTCAAGGCTCATATATTTTAGCTTATTACCCTCCATCCCTCTTTACCTTTTAGCTCTAACAAAAATGCAGTCATTTTGATTGAGTTATTCCCAATCATTCATCAGGCTTTGCTATTCAACCACTGGTATTGGTTGGTCACCTACCCCAAAGCCTTTTTCTCCCTTTTATTTATATCAGAATGAGGTTCTACTATTCCTCAAGACTCAGAAAATGATGACTTCGTATTCAACATTAAGAATCAATCTTGACTGGTTTAGCCAATCATTATGTTTTCATTCTCCTGGGAAGTAACTGGTTAAGACAGAGCCATGTAAAACAATTCTGGCTAACTAGATGCAAGGAATCCAGTGGATGGCTTCTAGAAACAATTCTGTGGCTGCTGGATGTTATCATGTCTGGATGTAATCCCTGGAATTGTACTTATTTCTTTTTTTTTTTTTTTTTAAATCTCAGATACCAGTTCTTTTTTTAAAAAATTTTAATTAATTAATTAATTTATTTATTTATTTATGGCTGTGTTGGGTCCTTGCTGCTGCGCGCAGGCTCTCTCAAGTTGAGGCAAGCGGGGGCTACTCTTCATTGTGGTGCACGGGCCTCTCACTGCGGTGGCCTCTCTTGCTGCGGAGCACAGGCTCCAGGCGCGTGGGCTTCAGCAGTTGTGGCACACGGGCCCAGCAGCTGTGGCTCGCCGGCTCTAGAGCGCAGGCTCAGCAGCCACGGCGCACGGGCCCAGCTGCTCCAAGGCATGTGGGATCTTCCCAGACCAGGGCTCGAACCCGTGTCCCCTGCAATGGCAGGCGGACTCCCAACCACTGCGCCACCAGGGAAGCGCTGGAATTGTACTTATTTCTGAATGCTGAGATCATAATTTTTTTGTACTTTTTTCCCCCAAAATTTCCACAAAGAGCAGGTATTACTCCTACAAAAAAAAAAAGAAAAACCTTGGGCTTCCCTCGTGGCACAGTGGTTAAGAATCCGCCAGCCAATGCAGGGGACACGGGTTCGAGCCCTGGTCCAGGAAGATCCCACATACTGCAGAGCAACTAAGCCCGTGCACCACAACTACTGAGCCTGCGCTCTAGAGCACATGAGCCACAACTACGGAAGCCCATGCGCCTAAAGCCCGTGCTCTACAACAAGACAAGCCACCTCAATAAGAAGCCCGCGCACCGCAACAAAGAGTAGCCCCCGCTCACCGCAACTAGAGAAAGCCCGCGCGCAGCAACGAAGACCCAATGCAGTCAAAAATATATAAATAAAATAAATTTATTAAAAAAAAAAAAAGGAAAACCTTGAAAAGATATTCACTTAATTCCATGATGGAGTAATAAGAAGAAGACATCTTCCCACTGGAAAAAAAAGAAAAGCCTGGAAAACTGGAAAAAGCATCTGAAAGAATGGTTTTAGATATTAGACAACAATCAATGCAGGGCTGTGATCCCTGAAAGAAAGAAAACAAACCAGGTGAGCATATCTAGCAGCAGTTTCTGGGGTGTGATACATAGCGGACAACGGGAAGGAACACAAACAAAGCATGGCAGTCTGAGTTGAAAAGTCAGAGATTATAGTCCAGAATGCCAAGGCAGCTAGTATTTGCAGGGCCAATGATTAGATGGAGGGAGCTGCAAAAGGAAAACTGCAAAAGACTCCTACTGAATATCTGGTTGAGTACTAATCTGTGCATGTATGAGAAGAAACTACACAAGGCTGGGGAAAGAATCACCAGAGAGGAATAGGCAAAATAATTTGTGGAACTCTTATAGAGCTGGGCATACTTTGGGTTTCCATCAGCCAGAGTTGAAAGATCTTCAGATACCTGGGGCACAGCCTAGAATCCTTCAAAACGGCATTGCTTTAGATTTGGGATTTAAATATGACCTAGACGACAGGCTGCTCTAGATCCAATATAAAAGAAAAAGCAAACCTTGAAAGGATCCAACCAAGTAAAGTAAATCCAGGTCAGAACAAAACCTAGCACTATTTAAAGGAATGCAACAAAATACAGTACCAACAGCATAAAATTTTAATTGTTACGTATCAGAGCTCCTCCATGTGGTCTCTCCAAGTGAGCTGGTTTAGGCTTCCTCACAGCATGGAGGCTTCAGGGTAGTGGGACTTTTTATACAGCAGCTAACTAAGGAGATGGAGGCTGCACTGTCTTTTATGATCCAGCCACAGAAGTCACAAAGGCCACTTCTGCCACATTCTATTGGTTACAATCAAGTCACAGCTTGCCCAGATGCAAGAGAAGGGAAATTAGAGGTTGATTCTTTTTTTTTCAATTAAATAATTTTGAATATGCATACAATACTGTGCATTTCCCTCTAATAGATGTCAATTCTTAATAAGGTAGTGTCAAGATTCTAGGAAAAGAGATATTGTGGTAGACATCTTTGAACAATGTAATCTGCACTGTAGAGCTGGGTTGACATCTAGTATAATTTCCTTTCAACTTGAAAAACTACCTTTTATTCTTTTTTTTTTTTTTTTTTTTTGTGGTATGCGGGGCTTCCTCTGTTGTGGCCTCTCCCAGGCCCCGGACGCGCAGGCTCAGCGGCCATGGCTCACGGGCCCAGCCGCTCCGCGGCATGTGGGATCTTCCCATACCGGGGCGCGAACCTGGTTCCCCTGCATCGGCAGGCGGACGCGCAACCACTGCGCCACCAGGAAAGCCCGAAAAACTACTTTTTAAATGTGTTGTGGTATAGATCTTCTGGTGACAAATTTTCTCAACTTCTGTTTATTTGAAAATGTCTATATTTTACCTTTATGTTTGAAGGATATTTTTCACAAGATAAAGAGTTTTCAGGTTAAGGTTAACAGGCTTTTTTTTTTCTTTCTTTCAAGATTTTAAAGATGTTCCTCTACTGCCTTCTGGTTTGTACCGTTTCTGATAAGAAATTAGCAGTAATTCTTATCATTGCTCTTTATTATGTAATGTGTCTTTTCTTCTGCTATTAAGATTTTCTCTTTTATTGCTGTCATTTTTAGCAATCTGACCATAATGTGCCTGGGTGTGGCTATATGTTTATCTTGCTAAAGATTTGTTGAGCTTTTTGAATCAGTGAGTTAATACTTTTTTTTGTCAAACCTGGAAAAAATTTCCTCTAGTCATGCATTATATCCACTTTTTCCTTTAAGTTATTGAATATATTTATATTCAGTCTTTTAAAGGCCCTGTCCACTATTTTCAACATTTGTATAATCAGTGGGTTTATTTCTATTGTTTATTTTTTCTTCTGTTATGGGTTATATTTTCCTACTTCTTTGTATGTCGAATTTTAGTTTTTTGATGTGAAATTGTAGATGCTATATGGTTGAGAATCTGAAAACTTTTTCATGTTCCTCTTCCTTCAAAGATTGTTGAGTGTTTTGGCAGGCAGTTATTTTACTGGCAGATTACCTTTATCTTGTCAAGTCTTCTTATTAGACTTTATTAGGGTGGCTCAAGATTAGCTCTTACTCTAGAGCTTGAATAGCATTCTTAATGCCTAACCTTCTGGGGTATTACTGAATGCACAATATGTTAAGGTGGTCTCTCCACTCTGGTTGGTCAGAATTCCAGTGTTTCCTAGCACTCTGTGACCACTGGCATTCCTATTCAGCTCATAGATCCTCAGTGGCTATTCTCCGCTAAGCCTCCCAGAGTTTCACACCACACATGGCAACTTGGTTTTTGATCAAAGACTCAAGGGCTCTCCAATGCAGATTTCTGGAGCAACTTCTTTAAACAACTCCTCGCTCTCAGGTACCTTTCTCCACAAAACTAAGCTGCCTCAACAGCCCTATAAGCCAATTTCTGGGGGGGGTTTTCTGTGCAAAACACTGCTTTTTATTCGGGCTCTACTTTCCTGTGCTGTGTTTGGATAGTGCCCCCAGACAGAAAACAAGAGTAAATGTCAAGCTTACCTTGTACATTTCCCCTCTGAAGGATCACAGCCTTGTACTCTCTGCTGTCTAATGCATGAAAAAAGTTGTTTCATACAGTTTATCCAGTTTTATAGCTGTTTACGGCAGAAGGGTGACCTTGATACCTGTTACTCTGTGATGGCTGAAACTGGAAGTCTTAATTAATTAATTAATTAATTAAAAATAGCATAACCAATTAAGCCTTAATTTCCAGCCATCAAAAGTGAACCAAGTGGGAGAATTCCCTGGCAGTCCAGTGGTTAGGACTGTGTTTCCACTGCAGGGGGCCCAGGTTCAATCCCTGGTCAGAGAACTAAGATCCTGCAAGCTGTGTGGTGTGGCCAGAAAAACAAACAAAAAAAAAGGTCAACCAAGGGAAACCAATAAACAGTAAAAAAATTAAAAGGTGGGACAGAAGTATTAGCAGACTCATGTAATTTTCCACTATTTTAATTTTCCTAGAATCAGAAAAAAGTTTCCAGGAGTCATATCATTTTTGTTCATTTTCACTTCTCACTGATGGCACAGTGAACACCACAACACTCTTCATTTGTTCCTTCTTCCTTGCTAACCAGAACCTGATTTTGTGTTTAATTCCAAGTAGACAATTCATGATAAATCAACTACGTCAATAATGATGCTCTTCTTTCTCTTTGCCAGATACTCCATCTCCCAGTCTCCCTTAGAGCTGAAGGCAACCACACAACTATATTTTGACCAATGAGACACACAGGGAAGTTTGTTAGGGGTTTACTGAAAAGATTTTAATTTTTTAAATGAAAAAATAGGTGATGCTGGCACCTCCCTCCTGCATTGAATGTGAGTCCCTTCTGACTATAATATGTATGAGGAGGAAAATTCTAAGTATGACAGAAGAGAGGGAACAAAAGAACCTGGGTCCTTGATGACATCACTGAGCAACTAAATTAATACAGCAACTCACTGCCTCTGAGAAAAATAAAACTATTTAGTTTAACCACTCTGTCTAAGGTTTTCTGTTTCTACCTGTCATAGAAAGCATTTCTGACTGATAAATGCAAACTCCATTTGTGCTTTAGACTAAGAAGAGTTTGCAGATAAGATGAAAAAATAGTTTTCAAATACAACATAAAAAGGAAATGGTTGAGAACTGCATTCTTTTGAAGTCTTTGAACTAATCAGGTTTTTTTTGGTGTGTATTAAATGCATGTCTGCCTTGTATCCCCCTCTAGACTGCAAACTTCCATGTCAGGGATCTTCTTTGTTCTACATATGGGCCTAGGCACTCTTGGGTGTTCAAATTAGCTTGGTGACAGACTCTTATTTCTAGTACTCTTTGACTCCATTAGGACCAAAACCCCACAGACCTAAAACTTTTTTTTCCACAGAAGTGAATATGCAGGTAAAACAAATAAGCAAAGAGATGGTTTACTGTCTTACGTTCACATTCTCTGACATCCAAGTTGAACTGCTGTAATGCTCCCAAGGTGAGCTGCCTTACTTCAGCTTCCAGCAAAAGTTGCATCAAGGACGTAGCTAAATGCTTGCAAGCTGACATACATGCTGTCTGGGCCACCTTTCCCTGAAATACAAGAATGTAAATCATAAGGCTGATGGATTAAAATGAAATTCCCACGAAAATTAAAATCATTTATTTTTCAATTAGCAATTTCTTTGAAGGTTTTCTCCATCATGATAACCCATGCATTCAAATAACTTTGAAATTAATAGCACTTCATGGCAAACATCTTAAATATTTAGCTCCATTACCATCAGTCATGTCAGTATAACACTCAGCTAAAATTCATAAAGCCCAGCTATTTATTTACGAAGTGCTTTCTTCTTAAATCAACAATAGATTTAACAATATTCAAAATCTTAATTAAACTGAGAAGGAATGTTTCCACAGAGAGCAAATTTCAAAGAGTCCCTTCTAAAAATACCATAATTCTTAAAAAGCGAATGTAAACAATTCCTAACTTATCTTGAAACCAAAGTGTTTACTACTTTATGATTTAACACATATAAAATGAAAAGATGGTTTAAAACAAAATGGCTTTCTGAAAAAAATTATTAAAAGGATAAATTTTCTTTTCTTAAGAAATAAACACTGAGGTTTATGAACACACACTCTAAGCTAATTTTTTAAATACTGATCTTAAAATTAGTATTTTACCATCTTCTTTAAAAGATTCACTTTACACTGGTGAATTATATCTTAGTTCCAGGTCTAAGTTATACATCATGAAAGATATATCCATTTCTTCCCCAGATATATATCCATTTTATTTTTGTTATCATCTAGTCTGAAAAACAGGATAAGTTTGAAAAAGTCTGAGTCCTCATATTAGTCAGTGGATCCTTCTTTTCTGAAATCATGAAATACTTCAGTCATTCAGAAAGATATGTAGAAATATATGATGAACACTTATGTATATATTAAACATTACAAATATAGTTAAAGCTCTTATATGACCTCCTTAAATCATTTTATTCCTTCTCCCCAGAGGTGACCATTTCTTGTGTTGAGTATACCATTTGTATTATAAAAATACTATATGACAAGTATATAATAAGAAACAATATTTTTATTATTTTACATATTTGAAACTTTCTGTATTACAAAGGATGTCCTTCTACAACTTGCTTTTTTGGTTCAATGTTATGAATGTGAATGTTTATAAATGAAATACATGTGGTTGTAGTTTATTCCTTTAATTATTCCACAGTATTCCATTTTAGGAGTATACCAGAATTTATTTGTCCATTCTGCTGTTGTTGGAGATTTAGGTTGTTTCTTTTTTTTTTCTTTTGCTATTATAAACAGAGTAGGTCATAGAGTAATGTCGGTCTTCATGAAAATGCCAGATTCTGACTATAGTTTTTTATATATATATATATATATTTTTTGTTGTTGTTGTTGTTGTTGTTTGTTTGTTTTTTGCGGTACGCGGGCCTCTCACTGTTGTGGCCTCTCCCGTTGCGGAGCACAGGCTCCGGACGCGCAGGCTCAGCGGCCATGGCT
>NC_041225.1:86891575-86894845 GCF_002837175.3 Physeter macrocephalus
CTCTCCCGTTGCGGAGCACAGGCTCCGGACGCGCAGGCTCAGCGGCCATGGCTCACGGGCCCAGCCGCTCCGCGGCATGTGGGATCCTTCCGGACCGGGGCACAAACCCGTATCCCCTGCATCTGCAGGTGGACTCTCAACCACTGTGCCACCAGGGAAGCCCTAATATATATATTTTTCATACTTTTCACTGGGCCAGGGCCTTCCATAAAAGTTAGCAGGCTTTAAATGGAAAAACATATAACAAATAATACCAGAATGAATTTTAAAATTTGCATGACTTTTTATATACTTTGGATAATTCCTTTAAGATTATTTCTCAAATCTACTAGAATGAGGGGTATCAGTGTATTGTGATTCATAATGCACATGTGTATACATGAAGAGGAACACAGGTGGAAGCCAGATTTCCAAATATCTAACTATAAACTGCTTTGCCTATGGTATACTCTGATTTACAATGTCCCTAGATATTTCCTAGAGTATCACTTAATTGCATAATCACCAGCACTGAGTACTATTACAAATTTTTCTACTAATTAAACAAGAGATACTTTATGATTTTTGTCTTTGATTATTTTGTGAGATTGAATATCTTCTAAATTTTTATTTGACTAAAATATTATTTTATAGAATAAAAATAACAGAGTAATAAACAATGACCTATTATATTACGCATTCTAAAAATGTTTCTCCTCTATGGTTCTGTTTGTAGGTTCTGAAGACCCACACTCTGTGGGTGATTTAACACAACAAATGGAAATACTTAAGTAGGGAATACCGTAGAGACCAAGTTGGAATGAGGCAATGGAAGCATAAAGAATCCTAAAGAGAAAAGTTACGTAAAAGAAATCCATATTAAATGGCATGCTTTCAACTAAACCCACTGGAGACCTGGAACAGGTATCACCAAGGAGCCAACGAGTTCAACATAATTGTCAGGCTATGCCCCATGAGAAGAATCAGAGGGGGCAGATCAAAGTTGTGAGAAGCCCTATGGCTTTTCAACAGTGAGAGTGGGAGTGCAGTGAAGAAATGAGGATAGACTAGAGCAGATGTCCAGAGACGACACTGCAGATCGGAAGGCAGAGAAAGGGGAAAGAAACTGCTGTCTCTTGGACACTACTATATGCCCAAGATGTGCTATACTTAGGCAGCTGACATCTTATGTTATTTCACTTAATTCTCACGATCAACCCAAGAAGTTGGTATTATTCCTTTCCTGTAGATGAATAAACGAAGGTTCTCCACAAGGTTAAGAAATTTAGACAAAGTCATACAGCTATTTGTTACTTCTACCCAATCCTAAATTTGTATCTTTCCAGTAAATCATCACCTAAAAAGCGACACTAAATCTTATACTGTCTTATACTGGAACAGCTGGGCAAAAACAGATCCAGATAATAACAGGGTTAACAGGTTATCCAAGACATAAAAACTAGATCCAAACAGGTAAGACAGTTGTAGTTCAGGAGCCAACTCTTCAAATACTGAGTATCTGCTGGGGCATGCTTTTTAACTGTGGTCCAGCATAACTATCTAGGCCAAGGCCAACACTTAAAGGTCCTAACAAACTGAACATGGAGATGTTGTAAAAATCAAAGAGCTAAAAGCCCAATTAAGCTGGAGGCTGAGAAGACAGCATTTGAAAGGCTTGTTTCCAGTGGTCAAAACAGATTGCCAAGGAGAAACGAAGCTGGCCTAATAAAATGAAAATAAGATAGCTCACAGTCAGAAAGTCCCAAGTTTGAATTTTTATCTCTACCATTCATTAGAAGTGTAATTTAGTGTAAGTTAGTTGACACTTCAGACTCATTATTCATCTCAAAATATTAAGCAGCTTATTAACATTAACATGAAACAAGTTTATATCAATATATATCAATCAGTAGAGCCAAAGGCACTTATACATGATCATATGTTATACTACCCTAACATACTGAGTTACTTAACTGTCCTCCAATCACTTTCCACCCTACTTCCCCTCAAGCTAATTATTTCCAAACACAGTGATAATTGCAGAAATGTATATTTTCATTGTTAAATATTTTTCTAATTCTAGAAAGCATTTTGGAGCTTTGCTAATTCACAGTCTGCTATCCATTCTCTTTTTCACTTCTGGTTTCCATTACTACCATGGTATCCATAGATTTTCTAAGAAAGGATAAACAGAGACCCAGGCAATAACAATCAACACACTAAGCAATAAAAATTGGTGGTTTCACCCTCTTCATGGAGCAGATTCTTTCTAGGAACAAACTGCCAATCTCTAGGACAGGGTAAGAATTTGGAACAAAACATAAACTGACCAAAACCTAAATGACCAAAACTGCCTTTGCATATACCTCCAGGAACAGTTTCAAATCAGTGATAATCACAACTAGGTTATATCTTATGAAGTTATGATAGTCTCAGTGTACAGAGACTACACAAGAAATAGAAAAAGAATGCCAGACAAGATGAAAAATGACCTAAGTATTATCATCATATTTTGAACATATGAGGAACCTGGGATGCAGGGAGATTTGAGTCACAAGATCTTACAACTGGCTCTACACGCAACATCATACTGCCTCTTAATGCAGCTACAATATTTCTGAATTCCAAGACAGCCAATAAATATCAACTAAATGAACTGAAAGTCAACTACCAAAGCACTTAAATAATTCATACTACTTCTCAAGCCTGTTAAAATACCTTTTTAGTAATTTTTTTTGAAGATGTTGGGGGTAGGTGTTTATTAATAAATTTATTTATTTTTGCTGTGTTGGGTCTTCGCTTCTGTGCGAGGGCTTTCTCTAGTTGTGGCAAGCGGGGGCCACTCTTCATCGCGGTGCGTGGGCCTCTCACTATTGCAGCCTCTCTTGTTGCGGAGCACAGGCTCCAGACACGCAGGCTCAGTAATTGTGGCTCATGGGCCTAGTTGCTCCGCGGCATGTGGGATCCTCCCAGACCAGGGCTCGAACCTGTGTTCCCTGCATTAGCAGGCAGATTCTCAACCACTGCGCAATCAGGGAAGCCCCTGAAATACCTTTTTAAAAAAAGTTTTGGGAAGGGAAGAAGAGTACATTGGTGACTAAATTCATGTTGTTAATTCAAAGTCAGGCTTATGACCACAGTGAGAACAATCACTGGGCATGAGGCAAGATTTATGAAAGGGCTTCCCTGGTGGCGCAGTGGTTGAGAGTCCACCTGCCGATGCGGGGGACACGGGTTCGTGCCCCGGTCCGGGAAGATCCCACATGCCGTGGTGCGGCTAAGCCCGTGAGC
>NC_041225.1:86894898-86926383 GCF_002837175.3 Physeter macrocephalus
AAGATCCCACATGCCGTGGAGCGGCTAAGCCCGTGAGCCATGGCCGCTGAGCCTGCGCGTCCGGAGCCTGTGCTCCACAACGGGAGAGGCCACAACAGTGAGAGGCCGGCGTACCGCAAAAAAAAAAAAAAAAAAAAAAAAAAAAAAAATTCTATGAAAATACTTTTTTGATTTTCACCATGTAGCTCTTTGGTAACCAAATCAACTCATTTACTTCAAAAATATACCCAGATTCATATCCTCTAATTTGAATTATTCCATCTACCTCTTATTCTCTATTTACTGTCTTAACTTGTAGCATAAAACTTTGCACTAGATGATTTACTGCACTGCCATTTCATGCATTTACGTTGCCTTGAGAAGTACATGATTTGCAAGGAAAGAAACTATGGCATTTTTATTTTGGTATATCTAAATGAAGCATAGCTCTAGACTGCAAAGTAGGTACACACTGCTGCCCAACTTTATGCCTTGGAGGTACCTCATTCTCTTCTACACAGAGGGAGATATCATCCATTGTTTCTTATACCAAAACACAATTAAACACAATTAAGACAAACAGGAATCTTACAAATTCCTTCTTCAAAGAATACAGAAAGCTCAGTATTCATTACTTTCAATTACTACGTACTTCAATTACACAATACTAAGTGTTATGTCATAGTACTAAATACAAGTGAGCAGAGGTGAAGAGCTTAGAGAAAGCATTATCATCCTCAGTATCAACACAAACTCTACAACCATCACCAGAGCAGCTGCTTCCATTTTTTGAGCATTGACTATGTGCCAAATGTTTTGAAAATATTTTCTCACATAATTCTCACAAGAACCCCATGAGGTATTTAACCCTCTATTTATAGATAAGGACAGAGAGGTTAAGCCATCTGAATATACCTTGTAAGTCATGGACCTAGGATGTGAATCCAGCCTTGTCAAATTCCAAAGGCTCTTAACAATCATTTGATCCTGCCTCCCAGTAAAAGGCCTTGGGGTAGTTGCTACATTGTCCTTCTGTTGCTTTGCGACTTTGGGTAAGGGAATGAAGAGGACAAGAAGAAAACATTTTTTTTTTCTCCCTTCTGCATCTAAGGAAGCATCAAAAGAACGCTGGATTCACAGCAGATATTTAGAATGGACTCCAACCACAGCTCTCTGTCAACCTACTGGGATCAGATCTGAGTTCCAGATCATCAGGAATCTTAACTAAATGACTTAAGTGGTCAAAGCCAAATTTCTCTTTCTCTGAATAATCTTAACACTTTTCAAAGTAAGGAATGCTTAAAGAGAGCCAGGAAAGACAGCTGTCTTTTCACACCAAATTTCTCCTGTGCTTTCTGAGTAACACTCCCTTGCTTACATTTTGGTGTGTCAAATTTTATCTTTCTTTAGTTATTTAATGAGTTATTTCATCATGAAATAGAGAAAAGTTCAGACACAGAAACTGATCTAGCAAGGCAAGTAAGAACTACTCAGAGTAAAGTAAAGCCACCCTATAAATTGCTCGTTCTTTCTGTGTACCTATACCTCAAATTCCTTAACCTTCTACCCTGACCACTACTGTAGACAGTTTCTTCAGCCTGCCCCTTCCTTCACTGAACAAGGAAGCTGTCTTGTTCCTTTTTTCCTCAATATCCCATGGCTATGGGTGAGGCCACTTCATTCCCAAAGTACTAAGCCTCCTATTTACTTAGGATGGACATTAAATAAGCCACATTCAGAGGATAGAGTTCTGGATCTTCCCATATGTTCCTGTTATCTGGGACCCATGCTTGGAACTTTGGCTCCCATGTGCTGCAGAAGCCCTATGACAAAGTCTTACTTTATCTTTATACCTAAACAATCTTAAAAATCACATATCCTCTCCAAGTTGATTTTCCCACAAATGTATCCATGTCTTAGGAGGGATTACAATCCTACTTAAAGAACATTCTTAAATTCAAATTAGAGAATCTATACAAATATCCACTCATTAAAAGATTCACAAATCCCTATTTTAGACAAACAAATGTTCCCTAACAGCTAAAGAAAATGAAGCCCAAGGATGATAGTTAATATATCCTGGGCAAGATATTTGGTATTATTTGATGACTTTAGTAGAGCCTACAATGAGATGGTGAACCTCTAATAAATCAAAAATAAGAAAAACATAACAAAAAGTAAATAAAGGTAAACAATCCCTACTTAATTTGTCATGAAAAAATTAAGAAGCTCGAAGGAAAAAGCATAGTCAAAAGAAAACTGGAAGTATATACTCAGGATGTAGATGGAAGGAGGTGTCAGAGGAGGGCTGTAACAGATGCCATAAACCTGGTTCTCAGACTTATCCACTTGTGTAGCTTTCTTATTCAGTCATTTTTCAAGAAACACAGAAATCTTTTTAAAAACACTTTCTGCTATGCACGCTTTTATTGAGGTATAATTACAAACAGTACATATGGAGTTCTTAAGAATATACAGCTTGATGACCTTTACATATGTAAAAACCTATAAAACTGCCATCCAGATCAAGATAGGAAATATTTCCATAAACCTGAAAGATCCTCATGCCCCTTTCAAATCAGTAGATCCACCCACACCATGAGGTAACTTTTCTGACTTATAGCCCCATAGATTTGTTTTGCCTCTTTCTTGAACTTCATATAAAAAGAACCCTACAGTAGTGTCCTCTTTTATGCTTAGCTTCTTTTGCTCAGTATGTTTTTGAGATTCATCCATGTTGCTGCATGTATCCATAGTTTCTTCCTTTCTATTGCTGAGAAGTATGAATAAATCACAATTTGTTTATTCATTTTTCCTATTGATATCTATTTGGGCTATTTCTATTGGGTGCTATTATGAATAGTCTTTAAGTGGAACTATTTATTTTCCTTGGAAAAATACCTAGGATTGAAACTGGATCATAGAGTCATTGTATGCTTAACTTTATTAGAAACTGCCAAAATTTCAGAGTGATAATACTATTTCATACTCCCACCAGCAATTATGAGAGTTGTTCCATATCTTCTCCTATACTTGGTATTATAAGTCTTTTTTTTTTTTAATTTATTTTTGGCTGCGTTGGGTCTTCGTTGCTGTGTGCGTGCTTTCTCTAGTTGCGGTGAGTGAGGGCTCCTCTTTGTTGCGTTGTGCGGGCTTCTCATTGTGGTGGCTTCTATTGCTGTGGAGCATGGGCTCTAGGCTTCTCTTGTTGTAGAGCACAGGCTTCAGTAGTTGCAGCACGTGGGCTCAGTAGTTGCAGCATGCGGGCCCTAGAGCACGTGGGCTTCAGTAGTTGTAGCACACCGGCTCAAGAGCACAGGCTCAGTAGTTGTGGCACGCAGGCCCTAGAGCACGCGGGCTTCAGTAGTTGTGGCACATGGGCTCAGTAGTTGTGGCTCGCGGGCTCTAGAGTGCAGGCTCAGTAGTTGTGGCACACAGGCTTAGTTGCTCCACGGCATGTGGGATCTTCCTGGACCAGGGATCAAACCCATGTCGCCTGCATTGGCAGGCGGATTGTTAACCACTGTGCCACCAGGGAAGCCCCTATAAGTCTTTTTAATTCCTGCTATTTTACCAGAGTATAGTGGCATCTTACTGCAGTTTCAATTTATATTCCCTTATGCGTAATTCTGTTGAAAGCATATTTTCATGTGCCTATTGGTCAAATGGATATCCTCTTTTGTAAAGTACCTGTTCAAGTTTATTGTCCATGTTGGGAGTGGGTCAAAGTGCAGACTGTCTAACATTTCCTTAGAGATTTGTACAAGATATTTGTCTTTTTTGGATGACTGCTTTGTCACATAGATGTATTGCAAATACTCTCACATGTTCTGTGGCTTGCCTTTTTGCTTCCTTAATGGTGTTTTTTGATGATCAGAAATGTATAATTTTGATAAAGTACAATGTATCAACTTTTCTTTTCATGGCTCATGACCTTTGTGACTTGTCTAAAAAATCTTTGCCTATGTCAAAGTCTTGAAGATGTTCTCACACATTTTTTAGACAATTTACTGTGTTAGTTTTCACATTTAGCTCTATAATCCATCTTAATTTATAGTGTAGGGTAGATGTCAAGATTAATTTTCTTTTCAATTCAAATACTGGATTGCTTGAACACATCTATTGAGAAGACTCATCCTTCTCCCACTGCATTGCATAGGCACCTTTGTTGAAAATCAAGTGACCACATAGGTGTGGGTCTATTTTGAGACTCCCCATTCTAGTGCATTGATCTTTTTGTCTAATTTTATGCCAACACTTCATTGTCTTAATAGCCAAAGCTTTAGAGTAGATATAGAAATCAGGCAGCATAAAGTTCTCCAATATTATTCTTCTTTTTCATGATAGTCTTAACTATTTTAAGCCCTTTGAATTTTCATATAGATCTTAAAATCAGCTTGTTAACATCTACATTCATTCCCTCAAGATTGGTATAGATAGTATGATTTTACATGAACATAAGAAATGTTAATTTATTATATATAATGGATGTCTTCGAGCATTAAGGCTTAATTCTCACCCAGAAGCCTGGTGAAGAGCTGCCATAGATTAGTTTTGGGAGAACTGACATTTTAACAATATTGAGTCCATAAATATAGTACACTTTTCCATTTAGCTAGATCTTTAATTTTGCTAACAATGTTTTGTAGTCTTGAATGTACAAGTTTTGCACATATTTGGCTTATTACAAAGTAATTCCTGTTTTTTGATGCTATTTAAATTATATTGATTTTGTAAATGTCAGATTCTAATTATTTCATTATTAGTACATAGAAATAGAATTGCTTTTTGCATAGTGACTTTGTATTCTTTGATCTTGCTAAACTATTAGTTCTAATATCTTTTTTTTGTAGACCTGTTAGGATTTTCTACATAGACAACAGTGGGGTTTTTTTGGTTTGTTTTTTTTGTTTTGTTTTGTTTTGTTTGTTGGTTGGCTTTATGTACTGCAAGCCTTCTATGACTTTGTAGCTTGATTTTTTTCTTTCACTTTGTGTACTGTGTATTTTGCAATGCAGAAATTTAAATTTTTTATGTAGTCCAATTTGTAAGTCTTTTTTTTGTGGTTTCCTTATTTTTTCAATAAATATTTTGTAAGAATAAAAAAACCCCAGTGTTATCTTTTAAAAAAAGAATAAAGTTTAATTCTTCCCCCTTTCAAGTATCATGCTTTTTATTCCTTTTACTTGCCATATTGCCCTAACCAGCTCCAATAGGATGCTGAATTGAAATGGTAAGAGCAAACATACTTGCCTTTCGGATAAAAATTTCAGTCTTTTGCCATTAAGTAAAATATCAGTGGTAGGTTTTTCATAGATACCCTTTATCAGATTAGATAAGACTAGATTAGTCTGCTGATAGTTTTTTTATGACAATTAAATGCTTCCTCTGCATCTATTGAGTTGATCACATGTACACACAGACACACACAGACACACACACAAACATACACATTGAATAAGCTTATTTCTAATAAAGAAATTGAATTTGTATTTTAAAACCTTCCCACAAAGAAACTCCAGTCGCTGATTATTCTCTAGTAAATTCTATTGAATATTTATGGAAGAAATTAAACCGATTCTAAACAAAATCCTTCACAAAAGAGATGGGGGAGAAAACATTTCTAAACTTATTTTATGAAATCAACATTACCCAGGTAACAAAATAAAAGGCAAAGACAAAACAAGAACAGAAAACTATAGACCAGTATCTCACATAAGCGCACACAAAAATTTAACATAATAAAAGCAAATCAGGGCTTCCCTGGTGGCACAGTGGTTGAGAGTCCGCCTGCCTATACTGGGGACACAGGTTCGCGCCCCGGGCCAGGAAGATCCCACATGCCGCAGAGCGGCTGGGTCTGTGAGCCATGGCCGCTGAGCCTGCGCGTCTGGAGCCTGTGTTCCACAACGGGAGAGGCCACAACAGTGAGAGGCCCGAGTACTGCAAAAAAAAAAAAAAAAGCAAATCAAATCCAGCATCATATTAAAAAAAGATGATGCACTATGTCTATATAAATGTGTCTATTATTAATTTTCAATTTATTTCTGTTGTGGATGGCAAAATAGTCAATATGATTTTACTCCTTTTAAATTTATTGAGACTTGTTTTATGGTCCAGAATATGCTCTAGCTTAGTCAATGTTCCGTTTACAATGGAAAAAACAAGGCTGCTGTTGGTGGTGGACTGTCCTATAAATGCCAATTACGTCAAATCATTTGATATTGCTGTTCAAGTCTTCATTATCCTTACTGGTATTCTACTTGTTTTATCAGTTACTGAAGGAGTGTTAAAATAGCTAACTGTAATTGTGAATTTGTCTGTCTTTGCAGTCCTCAGTTGTTTTTTTGTTCATGCATTTTAAAGATCCATTGCTGAGTGCAGACACAGTTAAGACTGTAATATATTCTTGATGAATTGGCCATTTTATTGCTATGAAATGTCAATCTTTATCCCTAGAATATTCCTTCTTCTGAGATTTACTTTACCTGATATTAATACAGAAACTCAACTTTATTATGACTATTGTTTACTTGGTATATCTTTATTCCTTCCTGTTACTTTTAACCTATCTGTGTTGTTATAATTTAAAGTGAGTTTCTTATAGGCAGAATATAGTTGAATAATTTCATTCATCCAGAATAATCAATCTCTGCCATTTATTCAGAGTGTTTATACAATATAAATTATAGAAACAATTTATTGTTTTTGTTAGATTTAAGTCTATTACCTTGATCTTAGTTTTGTTTTCATCCAATCTGCTCTCCCATTTTCCTATTTTTCTGCCTTCTTTTGAATTAACTGAATATTTTTATGAATCTATTTAACTCCACTTTTGGCTTATTAGCTGCAGCTCCTTGTTTTATACATGTAGTGTTACTCTAGGCTTTATAATATGCATCTTTAACCTATTGCAGTCTCTATCTTGCTGAATTTCCTTAAAGAGTGTTGACTTTTGTTGTGGCAAACAATTCCATTTCTTTTGTTTCAGTTTGAAATTTTGAGGTTTGTTGGCATGCACTTTTATGTAGGGATTAGAATCATCTTTACTCTAGTTACTTCAGGCTCAGTATAAATGATACTTTAGAACCCTCTACTAGCCAGTCTTCTGGCAGCTCTACTGAATGCTTCAGGAGTTCGGTGGGGTCTTTCCCGTCTTACAAGTTGGAACTCGAACATCTCCCTTTCTTCTGTGAATTCTGGCAATTGTGCTCAGCTTCTGTGCCCTGGAAGTTGTTTTTTGCCTAACCTCATGGATTTTTCACCCTAAACATGAACAGTTAGTATTCAGCCAAAGACTCAGTGGAATCTCAATGCTTGTTGAGCTTCCAAAATCTGTGGATTGATGCAATTCTTCAGATATAGAAAATGCTCAAGCATTATTTCTTTAAGTAGTGTTTCTGTAACATTTTCATTCTCTCCTCTCCTTCTGACACTCCGAAGACACATATGTTACACCTTTCAACTACATTCCATCTCTCTTTTATGCTCCTTGCCATTTTTAAAATTAAAATTTTTATTATTTTTTCTTTCTGTGTTTAGGTTTAGATTTTTTTATAGATCTTTGAGTTTACTAATCTTGACTTCTGCTTTGTTGAGTCTGTTGCTAAACCCATTTAATGCATTTTTAAAACTTCACCTAATAAGTTCTTCATTACAGATTTTGTATTTTGCTATTCTAGAATACACATTTGCTTCTTAATATCTGTACAAATAATTTTTTTGGTATCTTGTCCATTCTTTCCTCTTTAACATGTTAATCATAGTTATTTTGAAATCACTGTTTGCTAGCATAAATATCTAGATTATCTAATGATCTGCTTCTATTGACTGTTTTAACTTTTGATTATAGTTGTTTTTTCTGCTTATTATCATGTTAAGAAATGTTGTTTTATATGCCATACATTGTAGATAAGATGCTATAGAGGCTCTAGATTATCGTATCTTCCTCAATAGCATTTTAAGTTTTGTTTAGGCAGGCAGTTAAATTATTAGTGGACCATACTGATTTTGTCAGGCTTGTTTTAAAAGTTACAGTGGTTTTGCCCTTACTCTTAGGACCTTGTCCTTAATCCCTGAAAACAGATTTACTGTTATTTAAACCGAAAGGCCACAATGTTCATCAGGTCTCTCTGTGAGTCTAATCTGCAAT
This sequence comes from Physeter macrocephalus, assembly GCF_002837175.3. Classification (NCBI taxonomy): domain Eukaryota; kingdom Metazoa; phylum Chordata; class Mammalia; order Artiodactyla; family Physeteridae; genus Physeter; species Physeter macrocephalus. The sequence continues at coordinate 86,903,030 of NC_041225.1, forward strand.
GTCTCTGCTGTGCAACTTCTAGAATATTTGTTCAGCTATCAATATCTCAGCAACTGATGTCTTCTAAAGCCCCAAAGTGTGCCCTATTCATATGAAGCTTAGAAATTGGCCAAGGACTGAAAGGGAATTTTATAAAGACACTGGCGGGGGTGGGGTGGGGTAGGGGATGGTCCTTTTTCTGTGTTTCTTTCTTCTTTGGTATTCTGTTTCTCTACAACCTATTCTTATTGGCATCCCAAGCATTCATTCATTCTTTTGACAATACCTGATTTTATATTTTGTCCAGTTTTTATAATTGTTTATGACTAGAGTATAAGTCTGTTACTATCTATGGCTTCACAACTAGAACCCCCAAACAACCTTCATTTAACAATACATATCAAGCAGAAGAAAACTGTAATAGCCATTTAAAGAATTTCTCTCCAGCCAATAATTTTATATGCCCTAGTCTTGATTTCCTTTATCAGCCTGTCAATCATTTTTGCTTTATAAAGAAAATGCATATATGTATGTGTCTTTTGAACTCAAATTTACAACAAGGGATAATGGATATAGCCAATAATTAGTACATGCCCATTATAAAACAACAATACCATCACCGGCAAAAATCTTAACTTGTATGTTCTACTGCCATAGTCCAAAACAGTGTCAGAGCAAAACAAAGAAAAATATATAAATGTAAATGGAGAAAGTACAGATATGTGGTTTAATGAAAATCAACATACACATTAAATACAATGCCCCAGAACACTAACTTTAACCTTTGTCTCAATTTCATCATCTGTAAAATAGGACTGTTATAATGGTTAAATAAAAATAATTCCTATGTAGTATTTACCACAGTACCTGTAAGTATTCAGTAAATGCTTTATGATTATTATAATTTTTATTCCTATGATCCTGAATATGAAAAACAGTAGAAAAAGACATTGGGTATACTTGCTTAAAATGTAAGTATTTCATGAGTGCATAATATTTTCTAACCATTTATTCATTTTATAGTCACTTGATTTTCTTCTTTTAAACCAAAAATTCTGTCATGAAAAAAGTGGAAAGTGTATTCTTATTCTATAGCAAATCAAGGACAACATGCAATTAAGTGCTAAATAGAGCAGAATAAACTCTAAGTACTATATGATTTTAGAAGAAAAGCTTATGAGGCCACAATAATCAGAGAAATCTTCACAAAAGTGGTAGGATTTGCTGGGTGACCTTCATTGCATCCCAACAACAACAACATGTAATTATTTAAGTGGCTTCCAATTTGAAATGAGGTAATATACAGTACTCTACAAATAACAACAATTATTACTATGCAAATTTCCATAGAATAAAAAGTCCTCAGAATGAGAAATAAGAACTTTTCCCTTCCCTTTTCTCAACTGCTATTTGGGTTAAAGGTCAACTTCATCAAGTCATCTCATTAACACAGAAATATCTTTAAGGGCATTCAGTCTTTGCCATGCTTGACATTTCACCGGACTACAACCAAGATGCCAAAGAATCAGATTCAAATATTAATGAGCAAAAGGTCATGATGAGGTAATCTCCAAAGTTCTATTAGTTCCTGTTTTCTGACCCTATCCAATTCCCTCTCCCTTTCCAGAGTCCTCTCTTACTACATACATTTATAGTCACTGGCTTAGTTTCAAGATATACCCTCTAAACAGTAATTTCACTTGAAGTGCATTTTAAGTGGAGGCCTCCCAGATGCTGAATTCCCAATCCAAGGGTGATTTGCAGAGGTATAAAGTTAAAATAAAAAGAAGAGCAGGAATCAGCTAAAAACTACATCCAATTTTGATATTTAACTATTAGAACAAAAAAAGAGAGGGAGAGAAAAAGAAAAATAGGAAAAATAAAAAAGAAACCCTCTCTTTCCAAACTTCCAATAAGCTATTTAATAATGTGACAAAGCAGAGCATATTAAAATATTAACCAAAGCTTCCAGGAAAACCTCTATAATCTCAATTGTTTATTCAAGACCTTTACAAACCTCATAAAAAATTAAGTGGGCTTGGAAAAAACACACTACAGCCATAGGAGAAAGTTTACAAAACACAATGCTACAGACGCCTGACTGTCTGCCAGCCAGTCGCTTTTAACTTCCACATACAACTTATTACTCAGTTCTCTAACTGGTCAATACACTACATAAGAGCATTTCTCCACCCAAACACCTCATTAGCCTGAGTTTCTTTTTTGCTTTTTTGAGCTAACATATCCTGTAGGTACTTTGGTTCTTTATTTTGTGCCAATAACAAATTGCTTCATTTCAATACTTCATTTCAGAATATTTAAAACCTTAGGTTTCTCTGAGGAAAATAATTTAAGATCTTCTTTACAAGAATTTAATTAGCTTTGTAATTAACCTCACTATTGGGAGAACAGTGCATGAACCATCATATCCATTTTATGGTAACTGGTAGTGAAAGCAAGATAGGACTAGAGTAGAAGTGAGACATAGATAAAGAACCTTGGTTCATATTAACTTAGGCTCAAATCCTGGCCCTATCACTTAAGTGACCATTAGGAAAGTTGTTTAATCTTGGTTAGACTCAGCTTCCTCATCAGTAAATGAATATAATGACATCAACTTTGCAGAAAATGTATGCTATAAATAATATAATATAGAGCCCTATACATAGTATAGGCACATAGTACATAGTAGAGGCTCAATGGCACATAGTAGAGGCTCAATGAATGGTAGGTACTTTATTATAAAATATTCCTGTCATTTTGAGGAGCACTGCCCAGAGTTCAAGGAAAATTTATTTGGGTCCCAGGCAGAATTAAGTGTGCCACATTTCTTGGAAAGTGGTTATATAAAAATTCAACATACAAATTCTAATGTGAGCTGGACTAAATCAACTTTCATACAGCTAGAAATTCACTCTGAGTTACTCATATTGAAGGAAATTGAGCATAAAGTAAGACTATGTCTCAGTTTGGGAGGATAAATGCTCTTAAACCATTTATATCTCAAGGAAACATGCTGCATATTCTTCCCATCCCTGTCTTTTTCCCTTCTGAATGGCCCTACAGGAGCTATAAAAGTGGAAACTTTTCATCACAGTGTATCTGTGTGAAAGCACCAAAATATGTTAACAATTAGAGAAGAGGAAACCTGAAAGACTGCCTTGTTAATTAAGGAACTTGCTATCAAAGAACTCATTAAGAGGTAATGAAACCAAATGGCTATTAAAATAAATACCCACTGAATAAAGGTTGCCTGGCTAACAGCCCTTCAATATAGCTTTTTACAAACACTTCCAATAGTAAAGACCCAGAAAAAGATGAAAAGCCACAATAATGCTAAAACCAAGACTGACAAACCCAGAGATTAAGTTATCCTAAGTAGAAGGCAGAAGATGACTTAAGAAAAGCCTCTTAGAAATTCAGACTATAAGACATCAAGCATTCTTGTAAAGTCCTCTACCATCTATCCCTTGCTCTCAGAGACCCTGAGCATTGCCTAATACAGAACTAGGCAGCTGTTCCTCTTTATACTTTGCTATGCCTAGCCATTAAGTTAGAATGTGGTTCTCCCTATTCCTACTGAGTCCCTCACCTATTACCTGCTGCCTGGTTACTTTCTTATTTAATCAGAAGCTGCAAATCTTGGCAATGGCATAAAGTTTGGTTAAAAAAAAAAAAACTAGTGGAATGGAATGTGATCTCAGAGTAAAGTTCCTTGAGCAAAGTAAGAACAAGAACTGAAGGATCTCTATAATAGGACATGCTAGATATTGATCATTCACATTGTATTCCACAAGTTCAGAAAATTTTCAGAGAACCAAACATTGGTGATAGGAAGAAGATGCTGCCACTGAAGAAAAAATATACCTGCAGAATATGTTAGTTGCCTACTCATTACCCATGCTCCCTTCTACCTTAACAAAATAATACTTGGCAATATAAACAGTTAGGATAATTAATCGCTCAGCCTCTTGTCAGATGTGGAAGGCAAATGAATTAAAAGTAGAAATGTCTTCAAGAAGCCCTCTGGCCTGATCTTTCCTTCTTTTGCTGTCTAAATGTGGATGTGATAACTAGAATTCTAGCAGCTACCTTGGAACCTTGAGGAAAAGGTCAAGAGAAAGGCAAAGCCCTTAGCCCTGATATTCCTGAGCCTTTAAGCCATTATCATTTCTGGAGTTGTTATTATATGAGGAAATACACTCTTAGGTATTCAAACCACTGAAGTTGGTTAACTGTTATTATTGATAACTTATAACCAAATGAAAGCCAGTAGAATCAGGAAATTGGATGAGAGATGTGTACATCATTAGGCACATAAATAGTCTGGAGAAAAGGATAAAAGGATACCTATTTACCTTGTTTTTTGACAAGTATACAGTATGTAAAGGACTTCTACATCTGAGGTCAAGTAAGGAGGAAAGTAAAAAATTAGCGCACAACCCAAGTAAAAACACTGCAAAACAAAGGAAAGGGCACAAAATCTGCAATGGTTAATTTCATGTGTCAACTTGACTGGGTCATGGGCTGTCCAGATGTTTGGTCAAACATTATACTGGATGTGTCTGTAAGAGTATTTTTGGGTGAGATTAATATTTAAATCAGCAGACTAAGTAAAACAGATTGCCCTCCCTATTGTGGGTGGGCCTCATCCAATCAGTTGAAGAACTGAATAGAAAAAAAAGGCTATCCACCTGTAAGAGGGAATTTTTTCTGCTTAACTGCCGTGAGCTTGCACATCAGTCTTTCCAGCTTTCAGACTCAAACTGAATCATGGTTCTTATTGGATCTTCAGCATGCCACCTTTCAGTCAGGAACTTATACCGACTTTGAGTCTCGAGCTTGCCATAGCAAATCTTGGGACTCCCCAACCTCCATAACTGCATGAGCATATCCCTCATAATAAATCTCTTAGATATATATACACATATCTTATTGGTTCTATTTCTCTGGAGAACCCTGACTAATACAACATCCAAAAGACCAGGAGAATTATCAAGCCTCAGAAAATTGTATATTAGAGGACTGATAAAACTTTTTTCAAAAAAATCTTTGGCATCATCATCTAGCGTATAAAATAAAACATTTCCATTAAAAGAGAAGCATTGACCACCTAGAGGGGTGGGATAGGGAGGGTGGGAGGGAGGGAGACGCAAGAGGGAAGAGATATGGGGACATATGTATATGTATAACTGATTCACTTTGTTATAAAGCAGAAACTAACACACCACTGTAAAGCAATTATACTCCAATAAAGATATTAAAAATAAATAAATAAAAATGGACAAATCTACATTAAAAAAAAGAGAGAGAAGCATAAAACAATAAGGAGAAAATAATGTGAGGTGAAATGATAGCATGATAAATCAAAAAGTCAGTTAGAAATATTAAGGGAGACGAATAAGATAAGAGTCATTAAGAAAACCCAAAAGCATAGTAATTAGTTTAATATCCAAATGAGAGAGAATAAGTTTAGGATTTATGCTGTGAAAAATTACCCAAGTTATTTGAAAAACAAACATGAAAAAATTTCCCAGAACTTAGAAAACTAGTATGAAGCTAAAAATCATAATAGAGAAGATGATCAATTTGAAGACAGAAGATTAAGTTAATACCAGGTCAACTGATGTTTGTAAAGGGGAGCCAAGAAAAAAATTAAACACCAAGAATAATCAACATATCAGAGGAAAAAATTTACCAAATAGTACAAATATTCAGGCAGAAAAGTTGGGTTGATAACCAAAGAACAAAATTAGATTGCTCTACTGCAACACTAAAACCTAGATGACAGTGAAACAAAATGTACGGAGTAATGAAAGGAAAAATGTAACATAAAAAACTTTTTAATCAAGCTAACAGGGGAGAAGAAAGCATTATGAAATACATAAGCAAGGCCTCATAAAATATAAACAAATATCTTTACTTGGAATACACTGTAAAAGCCATGGTCTAGAGCATGGAAGTTAATTAAAAGTGAGATGAGTTTAATAACTGTCTTAAAACTAAATATAAGTTTCAGTGTTTACTGTTGAAAAAAGACATATAACAGAGAAAACAATGCTGTAATAATAACACTCTTGATCTAAAACAACTTAATATATTTAAAAATATAGGAGAGGAAGAGTGAGAATAAAAATGTGTTATAAACCACTTATTTACTATGTCACAAGTAAAACTGCATGCTTAATTCCAACGCTTAGAGAATTATAAGTTGAAGAACACTTTGAAAAAAATTAAAGGACTTATGTCCTTCAAAGCTCTGGGGATTTGCAAAACTAAAAAAATATGGCATATGAAGCAGAACAAAGGAAACAAAAGAAACATTAAAGCGAGAAAGAGCAAAACAAAATAACACAGTTACAGCCAATAAACAGCACAATAATTGTATATTCTTTAAATTATCTTATTAAAAGACAAAGAAAGACAAGACAAAAAAACTGATGAAACTGAAAAAATAATGGGTAAGGGCATAAAAGAGAAAAGCAAATACAAAAGAAGAGATAGCAACATATTAATAATAGATAAGCTCAAATTCAAGGCAAAAGTTATTAAACAAAAGAGTCATTTCCCATTAGGATTCTGCAAAGATCTGACTACCACAAGCCCTAAGACAACATATATATTGTATGAAAATACATAAAGAAAAAAAATTGTAGATAAGAGAAAATACCAATAAACATGGGTAGTACAATGATAGTAAAAGGTCTTAACAAAATATACTGAAACTGACAGATCAAGCAGAAAAATTACAATGATAAGTGAGGTCTGAATAATAATGCAACAATATGGATTTTAAAAATATATATATATTGAACTTTGTACACCATGGTCAGGAAATATGTCTTCTAACTGATAATTTCCAATGAAATCCTAAAGGATTTTTCAGAATTAATGCTTGAGCAAGTAGATAACCACACAGCTAAACATAAACCTCAACTGTTTTGTCAATGTTATACAGAAGTAAATAGCTGAATGGATCTTATGTGTAAACCCAAGAAGTTAGTTATAAACCTTCTAGAAAAAAAATGTAGAAGAAAAATTTCTAGAACTTGGAATAGAAGATTTCTTAGATAGGACACAATAAAAAGGCAAGGACTCACCATATATAAAACTGAAATAGAACTGGTATATATAAAATATTCTTATAACTTAATAATTAGAAAAATAAATTAATTTAAAATATGGGGAAGGATGGTGGGAGGATAAGAGAAGTAGATGAGGGAAATTAAGAGGTACAAACTTCCAGTTATAAAACAAATGATGTACAGGTAAGAAATGTACAGTATGGGGAATATAGTCAATAATTATGTAACGTATGGTGACAGATGGTAACTTGACTTATTGTGGTGGTCATTTTGAAATGTATAGAAATATCAAATCATTATGTTACATACCACTAACTAACAGAGTACAGTAGGTCAAATACACATCAAAACCAAATAAATTCATAGAAAAAGAGATCAGATTTGTGGATAAGGGTTATGGGGATGGATAACTGGATGAAGGTTGTCAAAAGGTACAGACTCCTAGTTATAAGATAAATAAGTACAAGGAATATAATGTACATGATAAATATATAATTAACACTGCTATGTTATATATGAAAGTTGTTAGAGTAAATCCTAAGAGTTCGTATCAAAAAGAAAAAACATTTTTTTCTTTTTCTTTTATTTTGTAACTATATGAGATGATGGATGTTCATTAAACTTATTGTGGTAATCATTTTATGATTTAGGTAAATCAAATCATTACATTGTATACCTTAAACTTATACAGTGTTGTATGTTAATTATATATCAATAAAACTGGAAGGAAATAAAATAAAATATGGGGTAACGATTTGAACAGGGACTTGACAAAAGAAGATATATGAATAGCCACTGAGCACATGAAAAATGCTCAGCATATTAGGTATTAGAGAAATGATAAAACCACAAGGAAATGCCAGTACATATTCATTAGGGTGACTAAAATTAACAACAAAAAAATGACAATACCAAATGTTGATGGGAATTTTGAGCAACAGGAACTCTCATACATTGGTTTTGGGAACATAAAATTGTATAGCTACTTTCAAAAACCACTGTCAGTATCTTAAAAAGTTAAAAACATACATTTACCAAAAGACACAAATGCAAATTAAAATAAAATTGAGCCCATGGATTAATTTTAACGTTACAAAAACAGAGAAAAACCAGACATGAGTCTCCAAATTCAGTGCAATTAGAAATATATACAAATATCTATAAAGAATTTTTGTCAAAGTTACATCTATATCTAACCATCTGTTTAAAGGAAATGCAGAGCACACGGGAACATGTTAAGTAATATCACAGGAATGCATTATTGGAAATCTTATAAAACAAATAACTTAGTTTCTTTAACAAATAATTGGCAAAGCATTATAAAAAAGGTAGACTACCTACAGACAAAAAGAAACTTAAAGAGCCTTCATTGACAATGCAGCTTATATAAAACAAATCCTCCCACCAAGACCCACTGTAAAACTTGATAAAATACCAGAAACAAAACAAAAGAAAGAGAGCTGTTTGAAAGCATCAAAGAGCAATCAAAAACATAAGAAGTTAGGGAAACAAAAGGCAGAAGTTAAACATGAGGTGACCTGGAATTTCTCCAATGTTTCTTCCCCTCAGGGAATTTTCTTATTTCCAACACAGGCCATGGAAGCTGAGAAGAAAATAGGAGCCTTTCAATAATGTGGAATTGAAGAATAATGGAGTTCAGTACTCTCACCCCCAGGTCCTCTCCCAAGCAAAGGCAGTCAAAATTAGGAAATAAAGGGGCTTCCCTGGTGGCGCAGTGGTTGAGAGTCCGCCTGCCAATGCAGGGGACACGGGTTCGTGCCCCAGTCCGGGAAGATCCCACATGCCGTGGAGCGGCTGGGCCCGTGAGCCATGGCTGCTGAGCCTGTGCGTCTGGAGCCTGTGCTCCGCGACGGGAGAGGCCACGACAGTGAGAGGCCCGCATACAGCAAAAAAAAAAAGAAAAAAAAAATTAGGAAATAAAATGATGTTGGAGTACAGTGCATTGTAGAGAAATAAGAATATTCTTTATATTGTTTGCTTTTACTTAATCCTAAATGAAATATGTGGTATGAAACAGAAACAACAGTAAGGAAGCACCTGCTAAGAGTTGAGAAAGCTAAGCAGAGTTTAAGCAGACTCACAAAGCTGGGCAGAAAATTAGAGGTCAGGTTCTACCAAGGAGGAAGGACCATGGTATACAGCCCAGGATTCAAGCTGAGATCCCAGCAGAATTATGCCCTATGACTAAGTGTAAACCAGAAATAGATCAATCTTTACAAAGCCTTAAGGATATCTTACTTTGCAGGGAGAGTACATGATCTAGAACTATAAAAAAATATTATAGATGATTTCTTGTATTCAATAGACAAAATTATCAGAGATGAGAAAAGAAAGAAATATATCATGGAAGGTGGTGAGGTGAAACAAGATAAAAAATGTGATTCAGTGGAAATCAACTATAGTTCAATTAAAAAAGTGTGACTCAGGGCTTCCCTGGTGGCGCAGTGGTTGAGAGTCCACCTGCCGATGCAGGGGACACAGGTTCGTGCCCCGGTCCGGAAAGATCCCACATGCCGCGGAGTGGCTAGGCCCGTGAGCCATGGCCACTGAGCCTGCGCGTCGGAGCCTGTGCTCTGCAACGGGAGAGGCCACAGCAGTGAGAGGCATGCGTACCGAAAAAAAAAAAAAAAAAAAAAAGTGGTTCAGATAATGTAATTATCACACAAAATAATTTAACATGTTTACAAAATTGGTAACTAGATAGAGAATTTCACTAGAGACTCGAGTTCTATAAATATAAAATCAATGAAATTCTACAACTAAAAACACAACTTTTGAAATTAAGAACCCCAAAGATGTTTTTAATGACATATTAGACATAGCATAAGAGAGGATTGGAACACTGGAAGATAGGTCCAAAGAAAATATTCAGACTCAAGCACAGATAGAAAATCAGATGTAAAAGACTGAAAATATTGTAAGAACATATAAAACACAGTAAAAGATAAAATATGTGTGTAACTAAAGTCCCTAAAAGAAAGTAAAGAGAGAGAGAAAGGGGCAGAAATAGCTGATGGGATATTGGCTGGGAATTTTCCAAAACTAATGAATAACATTAAGCTACAGATCCAAGAAGCTCTATGAATGTCAAACAAAATAAACAAGAAGAATCGCACATCCAAGCATCTTAATACAAATGCAGAAAAGTAAAGATGAAAAGAAATAATAAAAATAGCTAGAGGGAAAAAATTATAGCAACAATAACATTGACAGCTGACTTTTCAATAGCAATGATTGATGTAAGAAGATAACTGGATTTGCCACTTTAAACTGTTGGGGGTGGGTTTGGGGGATGAGGTGGGAACAAGTGGCAACCTAAAATTTTAAAAAATCCTTCAATTTAGGTCTTCCACCCATTTTTTGATTAGGTTGTTTGTTTTCTTGATATTGAACGCATGAGCTGTTTGTATATTTTGGAAATTAGTCCCTTGTCAGCTGCTTCATTTGCAAATATTTTCTCCCATTCTGAAGGTTGCCTTTTTGTCTTGTTTATGGTTCCCTTTGCTGTGAAAAAGCTTTTAAGTTTAATTAGGTCCCATTTGTCTATTTTTGTTTTTATTTTCATTACTATATACGGTGAATCGATAAAGATCTTGCTATGATTTATGTCACAGAGTGTTCTGCCTATGTTTTCCTCTAAGGATTTTATAGTATCCAGGCTTACATTTAGGTCTTTAATCCATTTTGAGTTTATTTTCATGTATGGTGTTAGGGACTGTTCTAATTTCATTCTTTTACATGTAGCTGTCCAGTTTTCCCAGCACCACTTATTGAAGAGGCTGTCTTTTCTCCATTTTATATTCTTGCCTCCTTTCTCACAGATTAGGTGGCCACAGGTGTGTGGGTTTATCTCTGGACTTTCTATCTTGTTCCATTGATCTATATTTCTGTTTTCTGTGCCAGTACCATACTGTTTTGATGACTGTAGCTCTGCAGTATAGTCTGAAGTCAGGGAGCCTGATTCTTCCAGCTCTATTCTTCTTTCTCAAGATTGCTTTTGCTATTCAGGGTCTTTTGTGTTTCCACACAAATTGTAAAAATTTTTGCTCTAATTCTGCAAAAAACGCCTTTGGTAATTTGATAGGGATTGCACTGAATCTGTAGACTGCCTTGGGTAGTACAGTCATTTTCACAATATTGATTCTTCCAATCCAAGAACATGGTATATTTCTCCATCTGTTTGTGTCATCTTTGATTTCTTTCATCAGTATCTTATAGTTTTAGGAGTACAGGTCTTTTGCCTCCTTTGGTAGTTTATTCCTAGGTATTTTATTCTTTTGGACGCAATGATAAATGGGAGTGTTTCCTTAATCTGTCTTTCTGATCTTTCATTGTTATTGTATAGGAATGCAAGAGATTTCTGTGTATTAATTTTGTATCCTGCAACTTTACCAAATTCATTGATGAGCTCTAGCGGTTTTCTGGTAGCATCTTTAGGATTTTCTATGTATAGCATCATGTCATCTGCAAACAGTGACAGTTGTACTTTTTCTTTTCCAATTTGGTTTCTCCAAAGAAGGGATACAGATGGCCAACAAACAAAAGAAAAGATGCTCAACATCACTAATTATTAGAGAAATGCAAATCAAAACTACAATGAGGTATCACCTCACACCGGTCAGAATGGCACCATCAAAAAATCTACAAACAATAAATGCTAGAGAGGGTGTGGAGAAAAAGGAACCCTCCTACACTGTTGGTAGGAATGTAAATTGATATAGCCACTATGGAGAACAGTATGGAGTTTCCTTAAAAAAAACCTAAAAATACAGCTACCATGATCCAGCAAATTCCACTCCTATCCTAGGCATATATCCGGAGAAAACCAGAATTCGAAAGGATGCATGCACCCTGATGTTCATTGCAGTACTATCTGCAATAGCCAGGATATGGAAGCAACCTAAATATCCATCAACAGAGGAATGGATAAAGAAGATGTGGTACATATATACAATGAAATATTACTCAGCCATAAAAAGGAATGAAATAGTGCCATTTGCAGAGACGCGGATGGACCTAGAGTGAAGTAAGTCAGGAAGAGAAAAACAAATATTGTATACTATTGCTTACATGTGGATCCAGAAAAATGATACAGATGAACTTATTTGCAAAGCAGAAATGGAGTCACAGATGTAGAGAACAAACTTATGGTTACCAAGGGGGGTGCGGGGTGGGATGAACTGGGAGATTGCGACTGACATATATACACTACTGTGTATGAAATAGATAACTAATGAGAACCTATTGTATAGCACAGGGAACTCTACTCAGTGCTCTGTGATGACCTAAATGGGAAGGAAATCTAAAAAAGAGTGGTTATATATATACGTATAACCGATTCATTTTGCTGCAAAGCAGAAACTAACAAAACACTGTAAACCAACTATCTCCAAATAAAAACTAATTAAAAAGAATCAAGAATGAAGAAAAAATAAAAAAACTTTTGACATACAAAAATAAGAGAATTTGCTACCAGTAAAGCCACACAGACAAAAAATACTAAAGGGAATTCCCTAGGACATAAATAATACCAAGAGGGAAGTAAAATACTACAAAAAGAAATTTAAAATGAGGTTAGTGCATAGACTGTAAAAATAGTAATAATAGGGTTTTAAACGTTTTGAAATAAATGTAAAATTAACATACATGACAACAGTAGCACAAAAGGCAGAAGGAAGGTAATGGAATAGTAGTATTACAACATTCTTGCACTATTCAGGCACTGGCAAAATTACTTATTTGTAGTACATTTAAAGAATTATTTATTTATTTATTTTTAAGAGTTTTTTAAAGTGTACCATTTTTAAAGTCTTTATTGAATTTGTTACAATATTGCTTCTGTTTTATGTTTTGGTTTTTTGGCTGCAGTCCATGTGGGAATCTTAGCTTCCTGACCAGGGATTGAACCTGCACCCCCTGCACCGGAAGGCAAAGTCTTAACCACTGGACCGCCAGGGATGTTCCTAAACAATTTTTTAAATGCATGTTGTGATCTCTTGAGAAACAACTAAAAATAATAAACATATGTGACAAGCTAATATAGGAGTACAACAGAATAATAAGAATTGATTCAATCAAAAGAAGACAAAGAAGAAAATGAAGAAACAAAAAACAGATGGGACAAATAGAAGCCAAAAAGTAAGGTAGTAAATTTAAACAGAAATGCTACAGCAATCATATTAGAAGTATGTCGAATAAACAGTACAATTTAAAGAAAAATTGTCAAAATAATTTTTTAAAATACATAGCAATACATACATAATATGCTACTTGAAAGAGATGCACCTTTAAGTAACGACACAGAGATGGAAAAAGATACACTATGTAAAAATTAAAAGAAAGTTTGTGTACCTTAGCAAATATCAGAAAAAGATTATAAGGTATGAAAATATCCCCAGAGATAAAAGGGTTAATCCAATGAAAAGATAAAAAATCTAAATTTATATGTACTTACAAGCTTCAAAAATATTAAAGAAAAATAACTGAACTAAAAAAAAGATTAATCCAAATAAACCAGAAGAATATAGAATATTCAAATGTCACAATGAAAAAACTTAACCTAATTGTCATATATAAAATAATGCAGCACCTAACAACTACAGAATATACATGTGTTCCAAGTGCTCATATAAGTAATGGGTCATAGCATAAATCCCTATGAATTTGATAGTATTAAAATTTAATATAGATTTTGGTCACTGGCCATACTGGAATTAAGCTAGAAATGGATTTTTGGAAAAAGACCAAAAAAAAGAAATCCGCTCCCAATAGCAACAACAACAAAAATTGAAAATCAAGCAAATAATCTATTGGCCAAGAAATAAATCACAATGTAAACTAAAAAATACTCTGAGCTAAACTAGGATAAAAATATAATGTTTCAAAATTTGAGGAATGTAAGTAAAGATAAGTTTATAAGATTTACAGGAATAAACATATATAGGTTTTAAAAGGCTGTACATTGATCATCTAAGAACCCATCTCAAAAAGCTAAGAAAAAATAGGAAATTGTATTTTAAAATATATCAATAGGAAATAATAAAAATAAGAACAAATATAAATGAAATGGAAAAATATACAATAGAGAAAACTGACAAAACCACAAGTTGGCTTTTGAAAGCATAAATCAAGTTATAAACAACTTAATGGTTGGCATAAATAATATCAAGAGGATTTAAGGCATCAATAGTATCAGTAATGTTGAAAAACAGGACATCACTATAAATACTGACATTAAAAAGAGTATATTATTAAGAAATAAACACCAATAAAATTAACAAGCTAGATGAAATGAATAAATAACACAACTTACCAAAATTGACACAAGAAGAAAATCTGAACAGCCTTAATGTGTAAAATACATTGATACTGTAATTAAAAATTTTACACCTAATCAAACTTTCCTTGAAAGCAAAGGCCCAGGTGGCTTCCCTGAATCTTCCAACAGTAAAGAAACAAATAACACCTATCTTACACAAATATTTCCAGATAATAAAACATTTCCTAACTTGTTCTGTGAGGCAGAATAACTCTAATACCAAAGTCTGATAAAGACATTACAGGGAGGAAGCACAGGGCAATCTCTCACATGAATATAGAAACAAAATTCCAAACAAGATATTAGCAAATGAAACCTAGTTTCAGATAAAAATGTATCACAATCAGTTTATTCCAGGATTGCAAGAGTCATTCATTGTAATTCATCTTAGAATAAAGGGAAAAAATCACAAACTTTTTTTCAATAAATGTAAGAAAAGAAAGTGAAGAATTCAATAACAACTCATGATAACAACTACTCATAATCTTCGAATATCAGGAAATGTATTAATCTGATAAGTGTACCTACCAAAAATCAAGCAACCAACAGCTGCAGAAATATAGAAAATATCATATTAAGGGTGAAATATTTAAAGACATATTGTAAATGGAATTGCTTTCTTGCTTTCCTTTTTGGATTGTTCACTGTGGGTGTATAGAAACAAAACCGGTTTTTGCGTGTTTATCATGTACCCTAAAACTTTGCTGATTTTGTTGGGAATTCTTTGGTTTCTCTATATAGAGAACCATGTCATCTGCCGATAGAGACACTTTACTTTCTTCCTTTACAATTTGGATGGCTTTTATTTATTTATTTTCTCATCTAGTTGATCTGGCTAGAACTTCCAGTTTAATGTTGAACAGCAAGAGTGAAAGCAGGGATCCTTGTCTTGATCCTGCTCTTAGGAAGAAAGCTTTTAGTCATTCACCACTGAGTATGATGCTAGCTGTGGAATTTTCATAAATGCTCTTTATCATATTGAGGATGTTCCCCTCTATTCCTAGTTTTCTGATTGTTTTTTTTTCCACAAAAAGGTGTTGTATTTTGTCGAATCACTTTTCTGCAAGAATTGAGATGATCATGTGGTAGTTTTGCTTCATTCTATTAATGTAGTGTATTACACTACAATGATTGACCCTCTTACACTGAACCACTATTGCATTCCTAGGTAAGATACCAGTTGGTCAAGGTGCATGAAACTTTCAATATTCAGTTGGATTCACTCTGCTAGTATTTTGTTGCCCTGATCTCAGGAGGACATAAGGCCAGAATTACCTAACAGCTACGTATTGGATTTTAATATCAGCACAGGGATAGGCCTTGGGTTCTGCAGAAGGAACAGGGATATAAACTAGGCTCCTGCTTAGTCGCCTCAGATTGCTACAACAAAGTACCATAGACTGGGTGGCTTGTAAACATCAGAAATTGATTTCTCACAGCTCTGGAGACTGGAAGTCCAAGATCAGGATGCCAGTATGACTGGATTCTGGTGAGAACCCTTTGCCAAGGTGCAGACTGCCAATTTCACTGTATCCTCAAATGGTGAGCAGAGAGCAAGGTAGCTCTCTGGTCTCTTCTTTCAAGGGCACTAATCCATTATTCATGAGGGCTCCACCTTCATTCCTAATTACCTCCCAAAGGCCCACCTCCAAATACCATCACATTGGAGTTTAGATTTCAACATATATTTTATGGGGACACAAATATTCAGTCCATAGCATGTGCATACTTTTGAGACCTCAAAAAGGCTATACTTTCAGTGAAACGGAATCAGATTAAAGTGACATGGAAGCTTCGTTTTACCTGTGCACTTGGCAGTGGGAAAAAAATAGTCTCCCATGAGAAATCAAAATCCAAGTGTTGATGTGCTGTTAGAATTTACAATACAAATGTAGTACAGGAAGCCCTAAGCTAAAATATGAACAAAAAAACTGGTCCTAGATCAGTGAAACCTCCGAAAAAACCAGGAAAAACAATTGTAAAAGAGCTCAACATGGACACTTTTATAATCTAAGAAACATGAGTTCCCACGGAAAAACAATTCATGTTAAAGATAAGCTCACAGTCAAAATTAAAAACTGCATAAAAACTGATTTTTCATGAGGTAGAGTCTAAAGATCAAAAAGAATAAAAAGCAATAGGCAGAGACCTGAGATAAAAGAACTTTTTGGAAGTTAAAATACCTATGTTTAAGGTGATAAACAAGATAAAAGAAATTCAAACATTACAAAATAACAGAACACTATGGAACAGACAGATATGAAAAAGAACAAAATAGGACTACTAGAAAAATACTGTCACTGAAATTTAAAATGATAGATTATACAAACAATAGATTGGACTATAAGACAGATTTGAGGAATTACCCAGAATATGTCAGAGATATAAAAAGATACAAATCTTAAAAGTAACAAGAAAGAAAAGACAAACTGCCTACAAAGGAACAGTAAATAAGACTGACAGCAGCAAGAGGCTGGAAGACAGTGAAATAATATCTTCAATAGGCAGAAGAAAAATAAGGTTTAATTCATAATTCTATCTAGAGATGAACAGAGGTGAAATAATAACATTTTCAGATAAGAGGGGTTCATACATCACTTAAATCTGAGAATACTGCTCTAGGTAATAACCAGAAGCTCACTGAGAATATGGTAACTTAGTGCAAGTCATAGATATATACTAAGTATAGAAAAGACCTTAGTAGCATCTGATTCAAATCACTTCACAAATGACTACTACAGCACTGCCCTTAAGAGGGTGTGTAGAACTTACACAAATGCCTCCAGAGAAGTGAAGGTCACTAAATCACAGAGACATCAAATAAAACTTTTGCCATGTTTTTTCAGCGAAGTCTTACCTTCTGGAGCTAAGACAGCCCTTTAGCTAACTGAAGGCCACAATTATATGCCTCAAGCCTCTAAGTTATCTTTTCTCTAGGCTAAATAAACAAACATCTTTTTCAAATATCCCTATAGGATTTAGTTTCTAGTCCTTTCTATACCACAGCATTTTCTTTTAGAAGACTCCAGCTGGTCAGCATCTTTTTTAGACTACGAAATAATTGATCCAGAAATGCTCTGATCAGCATCAGAGAGGATTTTGTTCTAGATCAGTAGTTCTTAAACTTTAGCATACATAAGGATTCCCTGGAGGACTTATTAAAATACCCATTGCTAGGGCAAAAGCCAAGTTTCTGATTCCGTATGTCTGGGATGGGGCCTGAGATCATTCATTTATAACAAAATGCTGACACTGCTGTTCCAAGTACCACATTTTGAAAACTGTTAGATAATATTCTTCTATAACAAAATCTGAGAACGGTTTAGCTTTTTGGTAGATCATCTTGCTTACTAAACCTGAATTTGTAGTCAACTTAAATTCTCAAGCCTTTTTTTAAAGGCACAATTGATTTGAATAACCTACTAAACATTCCCATTCCTTGTTTTCTATCTCTATTGAGAAAATCAACAAAATGCATGTTACACATGGTAGACCATTAATGACATTCATATATGAAGGAGAGTATATTTTTTTATATTTTAGCTTTAGTTCATCAAGCTAAGAGGAGTTCCAGGCCTCCATCATCTCTAATTTATAAGCAAGCCAGTTTTTTTAAGATCTCTTGGTGTCCTTTCCCTGACATTAAGAGAACTCAAAGGCTCTGGACTGAGCATTCTACAAATTATTTTTTTTAATTCCATAACAGAATTGCTAATGATGTCAAAAAACAATGAATCAACCATATAATGCTTTCCAAAAACCCTTGAAAAATAAGTGTTTCCTTTACAACTATATGAATAGTTTAACTAATTATGAGTCGTCCAAAAAACCAGTTTTATAAATGCTTACCCAAAACTGAAAAAAAAATTACTTTCAAATTTGAGCGCTTGACCCCAGTTAGCTAATGTGACATGAAGACAAAGAACCCTACCAATTCCACATAATAGTGACAGAGGCCCTCTAGGCAGGGATATTAACATACTCAGAGAACAACCTTTCAAGACCAGATGCACTCAGTGTCAATTTGTTAAACTTTAGAAATTAATGACCTTCACATAGCTTTGCTTAGTTATTTTTTGTGCCAACATCTTGGGCACCAAAGTTCAATTCAAGTCAGTCTGACAGACTTAAGATAAATCCCAAATCTTCAAGTCTATAAAAATTTACCAGCTCATTGAAATTGCCCAGCTCTGCTCATACTTACCTCAATTCAATATGCTTTGGTTAGCAGAGGATCAATAGTCAGACAATTTATTAGATTACAATCTAAATTTTTTTAACATCTTTATTGGAGTATAATTGCTTTACAATGGTGTGTTAGTTTCTGCTTTATAACAAAGTGAATCAGTTATACATATACTACAATCTAACTTTTATGACAGTCCTTTTTTCCTGGCCTAATTTAAGACTCCATGTCCACAGCCTTGGCTGAATTAGCCTGATAATAAACACTTCCCTCTCACTCACTTGGTGAAAATGTTTTTGTAAAGGATATGAACATGCTGTGTTTTTACATATCTTTCTTTTATGAAACATAATCAATGGCTGTAGCAACACTGAAAGATTCTTAAAACTCAGGTATTCATTCATATTTTGAAGTGAGGAAAGATAATGAACCTTAAGGCTCTACAATTCAGCTAAATTAAAGAAAACAGATTTCCTGTCTGCAGCTTTTGCCCCAATCTTCCAAACTCGGCTACGGAGTTCTGAAAGCTTACAAGTCAAAGAGCAAACAAAAAGGAAAAAGATGCTGAGCCTGGGGTCCTCCAAAGAATACACTGATCAAAGGCCAAATCATTGTAGCTGTGGCAAGAAAAAGCAGTGAGGGAAAGTAGCAAAGTCTTCGCAGGGTACAAAAAACAAAAACTATGTGTGAAACGGATCCTGAAAACTCTTCAAAATGTATAGACACTGTAGTTTGAAAAGTATGGAGACATTTGTGTGTTTTTTGACTGTAATCAATCAAAGACAGCTTCTACAACTCACTGTCTCTAAGTGTCCAAAGTAGGATAAACAAATGTAGATCACAGCTTCTAGAATTAACCATGCCAGTATAAAATCTAATTGAATAAAACTGTTGCAGAACACTGCTTCACTCCACTAATGAGAAGGAATAGGTAGCACAAAGTGAAATTTCTGACCTTATGACAAGTAGCCTTAAAGCAAGGTCAGCCTTCTGACCTTAAAGCAAGTAGGAGATTGGAACCATAAAAAAATAACAATAGTATACACGGTATATATGAAACAGTGCCAAATAGCAGTAATAGTTTTTACTCTATATCTTCCATTAGTGAAGTACAGAGAAAAAGCGATTTCTAGGAGATTTTGGAGTCTTAGCATCTTCAGGATTCTAGCAGTAAACACAAAAACTTCAACCAATACTGATTTGTCAGACAGCTTATACTAGGTTATAATAACAAATAACTCCCAAATCTGCAATAACAAATAACTCCCAAATCTTTGTGGCTGACAACTACAAAGATTTATTTTTTACTCATGTTACATGTCAGCTGGGGATCAGGCTGAAGAAGCAGCCCCTTTCTGGGACATGCAAACTTCATGGCAAAGGGAAGACAGCCATGGCAGAACAAGGTAATGCTTCTAACGGTTCTGCTTGGAGGTGACATCCATTCCTTCTGTTCACATTACATTGGACACAGGCAGTCATATGCAGTTATTCATATGAATTCTGAAGTTGCGAGGGACACTTGCCCTGGAAGTAGCGAACATTCCTTTCTTGGACCCTGGTTTTACGTTCTTGGGGTAGCTTCCTAATTCACTGTTTTCTGAGGCTGCTGGCTCTGCCCTCTAGGAGGTCATTCATTTTCCTTGATCCTCATTAGATCTACAGATAAGTTATTGAAGATTATGCTTCACTACTACTACCTTGGTAGTTGAGCAGCTTTCTCAAGCTACTTTCCATTCACAGAAGGTAGGAGGCACACAAGTCATGAACAATCACAATCTCTTTTAGTAGAACCTACTAGCTCATTTGGCAGTACAACACTCTCAAAATCTTAGTTATTTATTTAATTGCAGTCATCTTGTTAGGTCAATAGCCAGACTCACAAATCTTTTAAGGATTTCCCTCTTACTCTAAATTACAAGTTCCTTGAGGTCAGCAAGTTTCTATCGGATAACCACACACCCAGTGCTTTTTTTCCCTTCTGAGCCATTTCAATCAAATGGAACAATTTACTGGGTACCTACTTTAATTGAATCTAAAGTTTAAAAAAAAAATATGCTGCTTTTAGCCCTCATGTGGTCTTTGATAGATGGTTGAAATATAATAGGCTTCTGTCCATTCAAATAATTTTTCAATTATATATATTACCAGTTGAAAATGAGAAAGTTATGTATTTTGACCCTTCAATTCTTGAAATTTCTAGATTCTCTCCATTCCCTTTACACTCTGATTATAAACAGGCCAATTCTTTCCTGAGCTCATCTCTATTTTGTAATCAGATGAAGCCAAGAGCAACCAAAAAATATTGGTCAGAACTTTGTTTCCCAAACTCTTTGCTCAATATTGAGACAGGATGGAACCCGGGACCATTTGCTGCAGTGCTGCAATGCTTGCACCTGGACAAACCTCTCCTCGAGCAACAAAATACAAAGAAACTATATGGGACTAAAAATAACTGCACGCATGCGCAGTTGGGGCAAATTCTGGACAAAAGATACAAAGAGACCAAAAACCCAACTGCCACTTCTGAAGAGCCAGGAGCAAAAAACAGGGTGTTGGGAACAAAAGCAGGGTACTGTACATGTCCCCTGCACACAACACCACCTAAGGGGTGGGCAAAACACCTAAGCCACCCCTCCAGCCCGACCCCTGGGCACACCCCTACCCTCACCCCATGTAAGGACCAAGCTTCCCCCTCTCAGTGAGCAAGCGAGCAAGGGAACCTGTCGTTTGTTCTCACTGCACGCTGCTGCAGCAGGGGCCCCAATAAAGCCTTGCCTGAATTTCTTGTCTGGCTTCTAGTCAATTTCTATTGATGGGGGAAGGCCAAGAACCCTGGTCGGTATCAATATTACATACTCATCTGGTACATTATCTGATTTCCAGTTATCTCAAGGGACAACTTCACCAGAAGTTTTATCCTGAGAATCACCTTTTGCCTAGTCCCAAAGTCAATGTCATTTATTTAGGTTTTGTGTTTTTTTTTTTTCCTGTGGTACGCGGGCCTCACTGTCGTGGCCTCTCCCGTTGCGGAGCACAGACTCCGGACGCGCAGGCTCAGCGGCCATGGCTCACGGGCCCAGCTGCTCCGCGGCATGTGGGATCCTCCCGGACCGGGGCACGAACCCGTGTCCCCTGCATCGGCAGGCGGACTCTCAACCACTGCGCCACCAGGGAAGCCCTATTTTAGGTATTTTTGTATGTGTGTTTATTACAGCAGTATCTCATTCAATTATCAATTTCTGTATCAGTCACCTTATACTCAGTTATGATACAATAACAAAATAACTGCTAAATCTCAGTGTCTTACAACCAAGGTTTAATCCTCCCTCAATTATTGTTGGCCGAGGATCAACTGCTTTGCTTCATGACATTTTTATTCTAGAACAAAGGTGGAAATGAAGCAGCTACTCTTTAGGACATTCTATGCACATAGCAGAGGGAAAAGAGTGATGTAGAACCACAAAATGGCTCTTAAAGCTTCTTCTGAAAAGTAACATAAGGTATTTATTTCACTAGCCAAAGCAAGTCACATGGCCAAGCCTGACACAGGGAAGGGAAGTGAATAACTGAAAATAATACAATCTACTAAAACAATATAACACAACAGACTGAATGTAGAAGTATGTATAAGAATTCAGCTGTCTTCTCTTAAGCCAGAAAATAAAGGGATTTGCAAAAATGTAAAATAGTGCTACTCAAGAGTAAATTTTTGCTTAGAAAATAGTAATGTTTCATTAAAGTGTTATTTATGTTAACACATTGGATTTATTATTGCTGTTTTAAAATAAAATACCACAAAAGATGTCTAAGAATTTCTAATATGGCATATATCAATACACACAACAAAAATAAGCAAAAGTTCTTTGGGTTCTCTGATAATTTTTAGGAGTATAAATAGTTCCTGAAACCAGAAAGTTTGAGAACTGCTGCTCTTAAGGACAAACAATAGTAATGATCCAAGGATTTGGTAGGATTAAAGTACGTTATATACCTCTTTTATCTAATTTTGAGGTTGTCTGCCTTAAGTTCTATTTTATATAATGCCTTGCAGGACATCTGGTTTTGTCCAAAATGTCCATAAGACATTTGGTCCATGCCAAAAGGTCCTTGAAATATGATCCTATCCAAAACACCCATAAGCATGCCAAATGATTTTGAATAGGACAAAATATCAAGGACCTTTTGGCATAGACCTAATGTTGTATGAACATTTGGGAAAGGACAAAATGTCTGCTAACCATATAATGTTAATATGCTTTCTTTGTCTTAGCACCAGCCTCGACTATTTCTCACATTTATTTTATGCTGTTCTATTTTATTTTATTGGTAGTATCTCTCGTAAACAACACGAAGGCAAATTTTTGTATAAAGTAAACTGACTACCTCAATGTTGAAAGGAAATTTTACTATTTTCACATTTAGTGTGATCTTTAATGCATTTTGGACTTATAACTATTATCTTATTTCATACTTTCTCTTTTTTTAAATTTAGTAATGAAGTTTAATTTTTTTAATATTTTAATTTTACTGGAGTATAGTTGATTTACAATGTTGTGTTAGTTTCATGGGTACAGCAATGTGATTCAGTAATACATATACGTGTATTCATTCCTTTTTTTTTTATCAGTACATCATTCCTTTTTATGGTTGAGTAATATACCATGGTATGGATCGATCACATTTTTTTTTAACATCGTTATTGGAGTATAACTGCTTTACAATGGCGTGTTAGTTTCTGCTTTATAACAAAGTGTATCAGCTA
>NC_041225.1:86926399-86930382 GCF_002837175.3 Physeter macrocephalus
CTCTAGGTAGTCACAAAGCACCGAGCTGATCTCCCTGTGCTATGTGGCTGCTTCCCACTAGCTAGCTATTTTACATTTGGTAGTGTATTTATGTCCATGCCACTCTCTCACTTCGTCCCAGCTTACCCTTCCCCCTCCTCGAGTCCTCAAGTCTATTCTCTACGTTTGCGTCTTTATTCCTGTCCTGCCCCTAGGTTCTTCTGAATCTTTTTTTTTTTTTTAGATTCCATATATATGTGTTAGCATATGGTATTTGTTTTTCTCTTTCTGACTTACTTCACTCTGTATGACAGACTCTAGGTCCATCCACCTCACTACTATATTCATTCTTTATTAGATTCTTTTTTCATATAGGTAGGTTATCACAGAATATTGGGTAGAGTTCCCTGTTCTATACAGTAGGTCCTTGTTGATTATCTTTCTTATATATAGTAGTATGTGTGTATTCAACCCAAGTGCCTGATTTATCCTCCTGCCGACGTTTCCTGTTTGGTAACCATACGTTTGCTTTTGATCTCTACAAGTCGGCTTCTGTTTTGTAAATAAGTTCATTTGTATCATTTCTTTTAAATAGATTCCACATATGAGTGAAATCATTATTTGTCTTTGTCTGACTTACTTCACATAGTATGATAATTGCTAGGTCCATCCATGTTGCTGCAAATGGCATTATTTCATTCTTTTTCACAGCTGACTAATTGTATATATGTACCACATCTTTATCCAGTCATGTATTGATGGAAACTTAGGTTGCTTCCATGTCTAGGCTACTGTAAACAGTGTTACAATGAACCCTGGGGTGCATGTATCCTCCTGGATTATGGTTTTCTCCAGATATATGCCCAGGAGTGGGATTGCTGGATCATATGGTGGTGCTATTTTGCTTTTTAAGGAACCTTCATACTGTTCTCCATAGTGATTGTACCAATTTACATGCCCACCAACAGTGTAGGTGGCTTCCTTTTTCTCCACACCCTCTCTAGCATTTATTGTTTGTAGACTTTTTGATGATGGCCATTCTGACTGGTGTGAGGTGATACCTCATTGTGGTTTTGATTTGCATTCCTTTGATAATTAGTGATGTTGAGCATCTTTTCATATGCTTTTTGGCCATCTATATGTCATCTTTAGAGAACTGTCTATAGATCTTCCACCCATTTTTTGATTGGGTTGTTTGTTTTTTTGATATTGAGCTGCATGAGCTGTTTGTATATTTTGGAGATTAATCCCTTGTCAGTTGCATCATTTGCAAATATTTTCGCCCATTCTGTGGGCTGTCTTTTCATTTTGTTGATGGTTTTCCTTTGCTTTGCAGAAGCTTTTATGTTTAATTAGGTCCCATTTGTTTACTTTTGTTTTTATTTTCATTACTCTTGGAAGTGGATCATAAAAGATATTGCCACGATTTATGTCAAAGAGTGTTCTGCCTATGTTTTACTCCAAGAGTTTTATATTGTCCAGCCTTACATTTAGGTTTTTGACCCATTTCTAGTTTATTTTTGTGTATGGTGTTAGGGACTGTTCTCATTTAATTCTTTTACATGAAAGCTGTCCAGTTGTCCCAGCACCACTTACTGAAGAGACTGTCTTTTCTTCATTTTATATTCTTGCCTCCCTTGTCATAGATTAATTGACCAAAGGGGCGTGAGTTTATTTCTGGGCTTTCTTTCCTATCCATTGATCTATATTTCTGTTTTTGTGCCAGTACCATACTGTTTTGATTACTGTATCTTCGTAGTATAGTCTGAAGTCAGGAAGCCTGCTTCCTCCAGCTCCATTTTTCTTTCTCAAGATTACTTTCACTATTCAGGGTCTTTTGTGATTCCATATAAATGTTAAAAATTTTTTGCTCTAGTTCTGTGAAAAATGCCCTTGGTACTTTGATAGGGATTGCACTGAATCTGTAGATTGCCTTGGGTAGTACAGTCATTTTCACAATATTGATTCTTCCAATCCAAGAACATGGTATATCCTTCCATCTGTTTGTGTCATATCTGATTACTTTCATCAGCATATAATAGTTTTCTGAGTACAGGTCTTTTTGCCTCTTTAGGTAGTTTATTCCTAGGTGTTTTATTCTTTTTGATGTGATGATATATGGGATTGTTTCCTTAATCTGTGTTTCTGATCTTTCATTGTTATTGTATAGGAATGCAAGAGATTTCTGCATATTAATTTTGTATCCTGCAACTTTACCAAATTCGTTGATGAGCTCTAGTAGTTTTCTGGTAGCATCTTTAGGATTTTCTATGTATAGTATCCTGTCATCTGCAAACTGTGGCAGTTTTACTTCCTTTCCAATTTGAATTCCTTTTATTTCTTTTTCTTCTCTGATTGCTGTGGCTAGGACTTCTCACACTTTCTCTTTTATTATTCTTTCTTTTTATCTTCTCTGAATATACATTGGTCAAGTTTTCCTGTTTCTGGTTTTCCTTCTGCTGTTATACTTTTTTATATTATACGCATATATAATATGTATTACATATGCTGTTATATTTGTTTTAGTATTTTAAATTGCTACCCTGAACGTTTTTAAACATTTTTTAAAAGGTATTTCAGTTAGTATGTAGAGTTAATCAATATCAAGTCTCCAGCAGAATAAGACAAAAATCTTAGGATACTTTCTCTGACTTAGGATACTTTCTCCTGCCTAGTATCTGCTGTATGTTGAGATTATTTGACATTTGTCTTTTACTATATACATAAAATATCATTTAGTTTTAAATATATATTATATTGGTTTCTTTGCTCACTGATCTTACCTGGATTTAAGTTTAATTTTGCTGATATATATTTTTGAGTGATTTCCAAGAAAGATGGAAAGCTAAAGTTCTTCCACATCCAACAGTGTCTTTATTTTGCTATGCCACTGTAATACTATTTCAGATGTAATAGAAGTCTAATGTCAAAATAATTTTTCTTCAGCTGTGCCTATTCTATTTAGCTAGTATAATGAGGTTTTAAAAAATTCACTTAGCATATTTTTAATTTTTAAATTTTCCCTCCTTTTGAATTTCTCTGAGGATTTAGTTAAACTTATTTTTGGAAGTTCTTCTAAGTCAGATGTTAGTTCTTCTCTTTGTCATTTCATGCCTACCTTTCATATTGTTGGTTTCCTCAATTATTGGTTTGATTTGTCTGTTCAGCTTTGTATCTAAGAATCCATTTATCTTTCTGTTAATGTTGGTTATATCTATAGCAATACACCCTCAGTGAGTGTGGTACAGGATGGACATGCTTCTGGGAAGAGTATTGGCAGTTTATATTGTGGCTGTTAGTGATGCCCATCCCTCTTTAAGGGGCAGTATCTACGTAGGAATTGCCTTGTCAAGTCAGCTGTGGTTGCCACACACACTTTGTTATACACACAGAGCACTTCTCAGTTGCCCACTGGATAGAAGTAAAAAAGCGTTAGGGGTCAATGGGCCAACTGCTCACCAAAAAAATTAAAAAATTACACTGACAATTGTCCCAGAGCTAGTTTCTTACTTGTATTAACTGTGTTGAGTAGAAATAATTAATTTTTAAAAGGTATCTATTATGGGAAAAGGGTAAGACATTAAGAAGTCATCAGTAAATTTGAAAGAATTCTGAAGGTGAGACAAACCTTGTGGAAAGAAAACCAGACCCTCTGGAGAGAGTCGAGAGTATGACTACTAGAGAATGCTGTCAGAACCTTGGAATGATTTGAACGCTTTTAACCACATGCATGAGGATAGCTAGGGGAACAGAAATTACACAAAGGGGAGTTAAAAGTGTTAATAAAAGATGCATGGCAGGGCTTCCCTGGTGGCGCAGTGGTTGAGAGTCTGCCTGCCGACGCAGGGGACATGGGTTCATGCCCCGGTCTGGGAGGATCCCACATGCCGTGGAGCGGCTGGGCCCGTGAGCCATGGCCTCTGAGCCTCTGCGTCCGGAGCCTGTACTCCAGAACGGGAGAGGCCAAATCAGTGAGAGGCCCGCGAACCGCAAAGAACAAAACA
>NC_041225.1:86930834-86944229 GCF_002837175.3 Physeter macrocephalus
AAAAAAAAAAAAAAAAAAAAAGATGCATGGCATATAATTCCATTCCCAGTTACCCTGGCAATAGACCCCACACCATGGCAATGAGAAACAAGCATGAAATAAACAGTACGTGGAAAGTGGGCAAAATATGTTTGGCCCAGTTTTAACCATAGTTTGAGAGCGGAGTCATGCCACTGAAAAAAATAAAGACACGAAGGAAAAGAATATGATTTATGTGTAAAAGTGTTAAGCTTATCCTGATAACTCAAGATAGCTTCTGGGAAGTACTACCATGGATGCTATGAAGTTAGATATCCATGTTGTGTTGCCAGTTCTACTCACTAACATCAGTGCAGAGGAGGAACCACAGACTTTCTCTCCTAGAGCACTATATAAATGGGCTGGAGTCTGGAGAAATCCAGGGAGCCTTCTGCTTAGATTGTTCTCAGTACCCTTACCCTAACTGCCCTAGAATTGAGCTAGTCAGCAGGAGTATAAGAGAATAAAGAGACAACATGCTGGCTCTGAGCTTGGCAGACTGGAACCAGAGTGATTTCCTACCTGACCTTTACAGGATGGTTTACTCCAGTATTCTTTCTCTAAATAATCTCATATATTTTTTACATATTTCAAAAATCCCTTAATATTTGGTATGCCAGTAACATTCTTTCTTGTTTCCTTGCACTGTTATTAATTTATTTGCATTAAAATACATATCTGCTTTACTATTTTATGGGATTGGAGGGTTAAAAATATTTGGATACGTATACCTGGTATATCTTGATCCTGTACTTTTTTTTTTAATAATACCTGGGTTGAATTGGAACTAACTTTTTGGAATTACACATATTCTGTTAGAAGTATATTTTTAACAAGTTTATTTATTTATTTCTGGCTGCACTGAGTCTTCATTGCTGTGTGCGGGCTTTCTCTAGTTGTGGCAAGCCAGGGGCTACTCTTTTTGTTGAGGTGTGCAGGCTTCTCATTGCAGTGGCTTCTCTTGTTGTGGAGCATGGGCTCTAGGCACATGAGCTTCAGTAGTTGTGGCACGCAGGCTCAGTAGTTGTGGCTTGTGGGCTCTAGAGTGCAGGCTCGGTAGTTGGGGCACATGGGCCTAGTTGCTCTGCAACATGTGGGATCTTCCCAGACCAGGGCTTGAACCTGTGTCCCCTGCATTGGCAGGTGGATTCTTAACCAGTATGCCACCACGGAAGCCGATCTTGTACATTTTTATTGGTAATATTTTAATTTAATATGTAAAAGCATCTTATATGCTCTTAATATTACATGCTCTTAATATATAAGAGCATTTTGGTTTTTAGGAAATTAGCCCTGTCTGTCCCTACCAGACTTCTGACTGATTATGGTAATTTTGACAGAGAAGTACTGAGTTTTCATAATCAAATTTAACAGACATTTCTTTATGGCCCCTGAGTTTTGTTCCATGCTGAGGAAATCTCCACTCCATTTTATTCTAGTACTGTTATGACTTTTAAAAACATATATTTAAATCTATGGTGTAAGGGCAGTGAAAGGAATCAATTTTTCCCCATCTTAACTTGGTTGTTACAACATTTATTCCATAGTCCATCGTTATTCCCAGTGATCTGAGATATCTCTATCATATATTAAATTCCCAAATAGTGTTGGATCTATTTTTGGATTATCTACTGTACTTCAAGGAACTATATATTCATATCCTTGCAAGTGCCTAATGTTTGAATGACTCTAACCTTCCAGATTAGGTACAAAAATTGTGTTCTCCCTAATTTTCTTTCTTAGAATTCTACTGATCATTCCTTTTTTCACATTCTTTCTTCCAAATAAATTTTACATAATTATAAGTTCCAATGCAATTCCCACTAGAATTTTTATTGAACTGTATTGGATTACTGGATAACTGACATGTTTACAAACATCTCACCACATATGAAAAGATTATTTTATGATACTCAGTTGAGTTTTATAAATTCCCTAATATATTATTCACATAGTTCATGTTTATTACTAAATGTTCCAATCTTTTTGTCACCATTTACTAATGCAATCCTTTCACCCTTACATTTTGTAGGTTTTGTTTTATTCACAGGAAAACTACAAATTAATGTATTTATTAATTTATGTAATTTTTTGTTTCTAATCAGTTGTTCCTTAGGTAAGCCTCATGGTAGTCCAGATACTTGACCATATAATCAGCAAGTAGTAATAATTTTACCTCGTCTTTTCTGAATATTTAAATTTGTTGCTATTACATAATTGCTTTAGCTAGCACCTCCAGAGACACACATTTATTTTAAGGTATTATTTATCCATCCATGGAAATATATAAAATCTAAGAGTTTTATATAGAAACGAATATTCAATTATATCAAGTGTTTTTAGGTATCTAAAAATTTAATCTTTTTTTTCAATATAGTCTGAAAATTATACTGAACTAACCCTGCATCCTAGAATGACTCTTATTCGGCCATGGCCTATGTTGCTTTAATACAGCACTGTATTGCATTTGCTAAATTTTTAAAGATTATTTTCATCAATATTGTGTGAGGTGGACTTGCAGATTCTTTCTGCTTTTCAACATCATGTTTCTGTATCAATATTACGTTGTCTCATAAATGTAATTGTTAATTATGCCTTCCATTTCTATGATCAAGGACAGTTTAAACAGCATTACTATTATCTGTTCCTTGATAGTTAAGCACAATTCACCCACAAAGCCATCTAGAAGGCATTTTAATTAAGAGGTATAAGCTGTTCTTTAGAACAGCTTTATTCTTACCATTATGGGGTTTTTTTTCTGTTAAATATTCTATCTCCTTTTAAATTTGCTTAAAACTTCCCAGAAAATCATCTATTTTCAACTAAAATTTCAAATTTGTAGACAGATTTGTGCAAAGTTGCAGCATTCAATTTTCTCCCAATTCTTACTTTTATAATTTTGTATATTTGGGGCTTTCTTCATTTCCTCAACTTTAGACTAATGACTTTTACATTATCAACGAAAAAGCTATTAAATCTATCAATTCAATTGATATTTAATTAATGGTTTTGTCATTATTAATTAGTTCCTGTTGCTTTCCTTTTGTTTCTGATTTTTAAAAAAAATATTCATTGGTGGCACAGTGGTTGAGAGTCTGCCTGCCAATGCAGTGGAGAGGGGTTCGAGCCCTGGTCTGGGAAGATCTCACATGCCGCGGAGCAACGGGGCCCGTGAGCCACAATTACTGAGCCTGCGTGTCTGGAGCCTGTGCTCCGCAACAAGAGAGTCCACGATAGTGAGAGGCCCGCGCACCGCAATGAGGAGTGGCCCCCGCTTGCCACAACTAGAGAAAGCCCTCGCACAGAAACGAGGACCCAACACAGCCATAAATAAATAAATTAATTAATTAAAAAAATTCATTTTGAACTCCTGCTAGATTAAAACTGGAAACAGGTTATGAATTTTCCTTGAAGAATGCTTCTAATTGTAGCTCATAGGCTATGAGATATTTTGTTTTTATTATCACTAGTTTTAAAATATTCTCGTTATATTTTTGATTTCTTTTACAATCACAGAATATTTTAATAGAAAATTTTCTAATTGTCCATGTTATTATTACACAGATATTGACTGACTTTGCAATTTGAACACAAGTCAGTGTGACTCCAGAGAAGGAGCTCTCAACTATTATTATTTTCTATTGTCTCCTTTAACAGTATTTCTTTTGTTTTCAATCTTTTGTTTTATGGTCTGTATTTTATTTTGTTTTATTTTTAATAAATTTATTTATTATTGGCTGCGTGGGGTCTTCATTGCTGCACATGGGCTTTCTCAAGTTGTGGCAAGCAGGGGCTACTCTTCATTGTGGTCCGAGGGCTTCTCATTGCGGAGGTTCTCTCGTTGTGGAGCCAGGCTCTAAGCACATGGGCTTCAGTAGTTGTAGCACATAGGCTCGGTAGTTGCGGTGCACGGGCTCTAGAGTGCAGGCTCAGTAGTTGTGGCGCATGGGCTTAGGTGCTCCGAGGCATGTGGGATCTTCCTGGACCAGGGCTCAAACCCCATGTCCCCTGCATTGGCAGGCAGATTCTTATCCACTGCGCCACCAGGGAAGCCCTGGTCTGTATTTTATTAATTCTCTTATTCCCCTTATTCCCTTTAATCATTAATTTAAATAGTACAAAGAATTGTCAGTTTTAGTTCCATTAGTGATAACTTTAATGTTTAAAATATATATTTAATGCACTCAAAAATGTCAATAACTTTAAGATGCATTGTTATTTTAAAATGACCATGAAAGAAAATATGGTGCCAATTATAACTGTTAAGTCACTATTGATTAGGAGATATGTTCCAATTCCAGAAATGTTAAAATGTAAAAAAAAAAAAATTCTTTACAACTGATGAAATACACTAGTATGCTGAAGTCACATTTTTCCATTTATATACTTCAAAAATAAACTCCCCTAGGAATGATGAAGTAATTGGCATGTTAATATGACCTTTGTTTTCAACCCCACACCCTAAAAAAACTCCATTTTGCTGGCTCTTTCTGAACTTTTAATCCCTGTTAACTAGAATCAAATTTTTTCTAAATTATATATCTTCTATTTAAGAATTCTAACATTTCATTCCTGTTTTCCAAGTCTGTTTGATTCTGTGTTTAACATGTTCACCACC
This sequence comes from Physeter macrocephalus, assembly GCF_002837175.3. NCBI lineage: Eukaryota > Metazoa > Chordata > Mammalia > Artiodactyla > Physeteridae > Physeter > Physeter macrocephalus. The sequence goes on from NC_041225.1 coordinate 86,935,471, forward strand.
AGTCTTTCTATATGATAATTTTACCATTTATGGATTTCTTCTTTTGATTTATCTTCCAAGTAAATTTTTAGAAAGGGTTCATAAAGGCTGTAATTTCTTACTTTTTAAATTGTCATTTTTTTTTTCTTCAACATTCTGTAGACATTATTACAGTGTCATTTGGGGTATGAGAAAAAAATATGAGGCCAACTTTAAAAAGGTGTCTTTGTTTTTTTTACTATAGTAACATTTAAGGAATTTTTTTTAACCTTAAAAGTTACCTGGAGAAACCTAAGTCTTTATTACTTTTTCCTGGTACTTAGTAAACTCTTTCAACCTGTAGGTTGAGGTCCTTTATTTCAGGGATGATTTCTTCCCTTCTGTATCAATAAATTTCCACTAATAGTTTTTAAGCTTTCTCACTGCATTTTGTGTGATTTTTCTCAAGCACTTCCTTTAAGTCATTAAGTCCATCTGCTGCATCATTCACTCTACATCTTCCTGTATCTAATGTGGTTTTAATTATTTTTATAGTTTTACCCATCCCCCTCTGCCTGCTCTCTTTTAATCTAACTTTGGTGTCCTTTTATCTGTATCTTAATCTCTTAAATCTCTTATTTGATCTCTTATCATAGAGTCTATGGTCACTTTTATCCCCATGAGAATGTTGAAAATTATTTTTTCTTTAAGTGTTCTTTAGTTTCCTGAGGTAATTCTTTCAAAATATATTCCTCACTTGCCTTTTATGTTCCATGTATTTTATTTATTTTTGGTAGCACTCATATACAGGTTCTAAGCTGTGCCTGTCATTTAGCTAAGAAGAGGAGCAATTTGGTTCTATCTGCTATTTATTATGATTAGCGTGGTTGGATTCTTCTGCTTCTCAGTCATTTTTTAAGACATACTTTATACTCTGAGCTGGAAAGCTAGAAATTGATTGGCTATAATGTCTGTGTTCACTCCTTTATATACCCTGCAAAGGGGCGAGAGGTTGGTAGAAAAGAGTGAATCTAGTAGAGATGACCTAACCTCAAATATTTTGTCTCCAAATACTTTCTTATCAAATTGGATAACTCTCTTGTCCTGAATTGATTACATGTGGGTAGTTCAGATTTTAGCCATTATCTATTTCAGAGCTAGCAGCAGAGTGGAAGGATTTTTCTACAAAAGGAAGTTAGGCTGAGAAAAACATAGTATAGCATGACCCTCTAACAGCTTCACCCCCCGTCATCTCATATTCTGAAGTATGAAAATCAGCCCCAATTTGGTATTTGCCACTTGTATCCGTAATGCTCCTATCTCTAAGTTAATATCTAGAAAATAGTCTTTGCAATAAATAGAATGGGGCTAAGGTTACTCCTATAGTTTCATCTATAGCTGAAGCTTACATCTCTATTTTTGCTTCTTTATGTCCATTTCAGAGTGTTTCAGGTAGGGCAATCAGCTCAATCAGCCATCTTTCCTAGAACTCTCAAATTTCGATTTTCACATAAATTTCAGATAATTTCACATAAAAGTTGATGAAGCCAGATTTAAGGATATCAAATAATAGGTCTTTGTAATTAGTGGTAATTATATTTGAATTTTATGCTGATTTAGAGTGTTCTAATACAATTTCACTAATTTCATACCTTTAAGAGCACAAGCAAACAACAACAAGAAAAAGTTATTTTTAGTTTTTGTTTGGTTCCAATGACACTGTCATCATTCTAAGAGCTTTTCTAAAAATCATCATGCAGTGACATATCCTGATGTCTTTACATTTGATGCCTAGAAATACTCTGGTACTTTCTGTCAAATGAGCACCCAGTTGTTTTCAGTGGACTATTCCTGCCCTTACCCAAAATGGAAAAGGCAGATAAAAAAAAATGAAGATATTGGAAGATAACTAAAACATTTTTTAAGTTAAAGATTGTTTTAGATGATTAAACAAGTCTGATTAAAAGCAAACAGGCCACATTAGGAGAAATGAATAAAGCATCGAAGACAAGTAATGATACAATATAAGCATAAAGTGGTCTAGTTATTTTAATAAACGTTTCAGAACTCAGGTAATGACAGGAGGTTATACAATAGTGCTAATCATTCTCCCAGTGTTCATGAAACTTGTCTTTTAGAACAGTTTTCATGGCCATTGCTTTTATCATCTTCAGTGGTAGCAATTACTCACTGTCTGTGGTTTTTTTTTCCTTTTTAATTTTTAATTCAGACATTAGAGCAGAGATTCCCAACTGGGAATGATTTTGCTCTCCAGGGACATTTGGCAACGTCTGGAAACATTTTTGGATATCACAATATTGGCAGGGGGACTACTGGCATCTAACGGGTAGAGGCCGGGGATACTGTAAAACATCCCACAGTGCACAGCCCCCTTAGCAAAGAATTACCCAGCCCAAAATGTCAATAGTGCTGTGGTTTAGAGCCAAGACTGAAGAATAAGATGGGAGATCGCTTAAGCATGGTTCCTTGCAATCAATAGGCACTTAACAAATATTTCATGGATGAAGAAATAACTAAATTGAATAACACTCTTTGGGATAATTACAAAATGACACGATTCACAAAGTGTTTCTAAATATATTGTTTTGGAGAAAATTGTAATAGCTTTCCAAGAAGACTATAATGAAGGACAAAATTTATTTAGAAGTATGTTATGATATGATTGCTTTAAAAACCACACACACACACACACACACACACACACACACACACACACACACACTCCCCTGAGATCAGGTTAAATTTCTTCATCTTATTACCTGTAGAGTTTTATAAGAAAGCAGAAATAAACTCTTGATGTAGTCAACATCTTCTGCTCATCTATAAAGTTGGTCTTTGCTTCCAAGTGTATGGATGGAAGAGATGTTTCTCCCTACAAGTCTTGAATACTCTTTATGACAAAGTCTGAGAAAAAAAGATGTAAATGGAAAATAGAACCTATAGAAACTCCTTAGTCTTGAAAAGTTACACCAGAGGGAGGTTTAACTTTGTAATTCACTTAGATATCATTTCACTAGCAACCAACATCCACTGAACGAAATGAATAATCTTAATTAAAGGGAAAATTTTAAAAGCAAGAAGAAATCCTGAAATTCCCTTTTGGTAAAACTGTTCAAAGAAACTGAGCTGCCAATAATGCCAATCCTGCCAATGAGAACTATAATACATTGTGCACTTAAGAGAACAAACTTTAGAGCCAGAGATTTGAGACTGATTTGGGGGCCAACCAATTCACGGCTATGGGAACAAGGGTTCCTCCACTGTAAAAGAGGGATACTAAAATCTGTCTTGTCAGGTGTTGTTTACTATTATAAACATAAATCATAGTAGAGACCAAAAGATCAAATAGTTCAGCCTGCCTGATTTAACTTCCTAGAGCATTAAGACCACAATACCATTTTTCAGTTATTGAGTACCCTTACCTAGTACAGAAACTCTCACTTTGCACATACTTTTCCAGAATTATTGTCATGGCTTCAAATAAGTTTCACCAACAATTTCATAATAAATTTTAAATACTTATTTTGATGACTAGTTTAGTCCTTTAAATTTTACTGCACATTACCTCTACCAATACTGGACATGGAATTAAGGAGTTGCTCGTTTCCTGATGTGGCTATAAGAACAGAAACAGGATCAGGTTGTGCTCTTACCTAGATCTTTAGTGAGGGCAAAGAATTAAACCTCAAGTAAATCTCTTTATTTACTGATATCAGCTTATCTTAGTGATGAATTACTCTTAAAGGGCATCTTTAGGATTACTGGATTACAAATGTATCCTGTGCAGTTAAATCAGCAATACTCAAATCATTACACTATATTCTTCCTTGGAAAAGAGATTTCGTCTTTATTACCAGGCAGCACAGCATATCACTGAGCACATATCAGGTGTTCAATAAATATTCGTTGAGCTAAATTTCAAATTCTAGGAGCTCATGTTATTCTAAAGTTATGCACATAATAATAAAATAGACTAAACAATGCAAAGGAAAGGTAATGGAATTAGAACTGCATTATTAGTAATTTACCTAAGGCATTAGACTATGAAGATACATTAAAACTTGATTGGAAAAACACTGGAGGGAAGAATATGATAATTCTGAAATTTGGGTCTGTAGTTATCAATATTTAGAAAGATATGTTCTTATAGACCAGTATATATACTTTTTTCCTTACTCTTTTAGAAATCACCTTCAACTCACATTTAATGCATTCTCTTCTCATTAACACTTCAAATCCAAGTTGTTTTTTTTTAATTGAAGTATAGTTGATTTACAATACTGTGTCAGTTTCAGGTGTATGGCAAAGTGATCAAGTTATGTATCATTTTTAAGAATATTTTCCATTATAGGCTATTACAAGATATTAAATATAATTTCCTGTGCTATACAGTAAATCCTTGTTGCTTATCTACTTTACATATAGTAGTTTGTATCTGTTAATCCCATATTCTTGATTTATCTCCCCCCATCCCTTTCCCCTCTAGGAACCATACGTTTGTTTTCTATGCCTGTGAGTATGCTTCGGTCTTGTATATAGATTCATTTGTATTATTTTTTGGATTCCACATATAGGTGATATCATATAATATTTGTCTTTCTCTGTCTGACTTACTTCACTTAGTATGATAGCCTTTAGGTCCACCCATGTTGCTGCAAATGGCATCATTTCATTCTTTTTTATGGATGAGTAATGTTCCATTTTTTTTGTGTGTGTATGTGTGTGTGTCTGTGTATATGCGTGTGTAGTTTTTAAGGAACCTACATACTGTTTTCCATAGCAGCTGCACAAATTTACATTCCTACCAACAGTGCAGGATGGTTCCTTTTTCTCCACACTCTCTCCAGAATTTATTATTTGTAGACTTTTTTATGATAACCATTTTGACTGGTGTGAGGTGATACCTCATTGTAGTCTTGATTTGCATTTCTCTAATAATTAGCAATATTGAGCATCTTTTCATGTGCTTGTTGGCCATCTGTATGTCTTCTTTGGAAAAAGATCACAGTTTAGAGTTTTGCTACATGGATATCTGAAGCAAGTATACAAACACAGAGTCAAAGGGCCAGAATTTTCATTTAAAATGTTTTCTAAATCCTAATTTTATTTAACTTCCACAATGTTGTCTAGAGAAACATCAGTTATTAAGAAACACTAGCTTAATTCTGTAAAAGGTGGGTGATGCTTTAACTCAGGAACTAGAGGAGCAAAATTCTACCTCTTCCACTTATCAGCTGTGTGACCTTGGGCAATTTAATTAAGTTCTCCATGCTTTAGTTTCCTCATCCATTAAATGAGTAAAATGCTACCAATCTCACAGGGTTCTAAAACAATTAATATTTGTAAAGTAACTTAGAACAGTTGGTGTATTCTGTAGGTGTATATGTTTTTGTTAAATAAATAAAATCTATTTGGGGAGAAACAACCTCAAAAGGCTTATTTCTCAGATATAGCAATGTAAAGATTATTGTAAAATCTATAAATTAAAACATTTTCACTTAACTCTTTCTGTTTTTGCATTTGGCCTCATTTAAGATATTTCTTTTTCTAAAATAAAAATGAGAGCCTTGAGTGCTATTCTGATCTGGAATCCTTTTCCATCTCTTGTAAGTGAAAAAAGATACCTGGAATCATAATGACAAAGGTTAGTAATTCTTGCCATATAACCTACCACCAACAATATATAAAATATAGATGCTACTCACATCCTACAGAGTGAACACATTTAAGAAATTTCAATATCAGAAATATGCTTTCATTAAGTACAAGGCAATAACCTCTCCACTAGCTTTTCTGTAAAAGGACAAAGTTTAAAGACATAGAATCATATCAGTAAAAGGAACCATTTAGGTCTATTCCAAGTATTTTACAAAATGCCTTAAGCATAACACTGCAGTCCTAAGAATAAGTACATATTAAACGACCTCTCAGTTATGTCCAAATATAAATTCATCACCTAGTCCTAAAACTGCTCTTCTTTATAGGTTATCTATCTTACTGATACTGTCACCATCTCAACTCCTGGATCAAAGCTTTTAGTCATCTGTAACTCTCCTCTTGCTCAACACATCCACTCATTATCCACTTATATTAATTCTACCTCCATAATATCTCTGTTACTAATTCTCTCTTCATTTCTGTTCTGTCAAGTCAAACATTCTTCAGTCTAAACTGGATGTACTAGGAGGACATTCTGCAACTAACTCTTTTTAAAAAAAAAAAATTTATTTATTTTTGGCTGTGTTGGGCCTTCGTTGCTGTGCAGGCTTTCTCTAGTTGCGGCGAGTGGGGGCTACTCTTTGTTGGGGTGTGCGGGCTTCTCATTGCAGTGGCTTCACTTGTTGCAGAGCAAGGGCTCTAGGTGCGTGGGCTTCAGTAGTTGTGGGGCACGGGCTGAGTTGCTCCGCAGCATGTGGGATCTTCCCGGACCAGGGCTCGAACCTGTGTCACCTGCACTGGCAGGCGGATTCTTAACCACTGTGCCACCAGGGAAGTCCCTGCAACTAACACTTAATTAGTTTTCCTATCCATAATCTGTTCTACCTCCAATCCAATTTCCTGCTATCAAATTAATTTTCCAGAAACAAAGCTATGATTTTAGCACTTCCTTATTCAAAACCTATCAGTGATTCTCCATTTTTCCTTTACTTGCTAGCTGGGGTCTTCCACAGCCTGGACATTGGCTTTTCTGATTTATTTTTCCCTGCTGTTTTCCTTTACATAACCTAAGCTCAGGAAATATCAAAATACTCATTATTTCCCACACAGACCCCAAGCTTTCAGTCATTATTACTTTCTTTATGGGGTTACTTCTATCTTAAAAGACCTTTTCTAAGTATTCTTCAAGACCTACTGCAGACGGCATTTTCTTTATAATTCCCACACTTCCTCTTTCTCAGCTAAAGTCTCCTTGGTCTTCCATTGGGCTTTATCTGTATCACTCTTAGGGCACCGATCGCATCTTACATTGACCTATCATTATTAAAATACCTAGGTAGTGCCTTTCACATAGTAGGGGTTCAATGAACTCATCTGAATGATTGCTGAACACCACATCTATTTTTAATCAGAAAATGGAGGTAAAAGGTTTTGAACTTACCACTCCAAGAATACATAAAGTGTTTACTTGCAGGGAACTTAACCTATCAGTTATTTTCCTATCACCTAGACCCTATCTATCTATCTATCTATCAATCTATCTACCTATCTATCTCTCTATCTACCTACCTACCTATCATATATCTATATACATAAACATACAAACATATACTACATATATGCACATATTATATACATATTCTCTTCATGTATATATACGTGCACATACATACATACATATGTGTGAATACATACACATATCACAGCTGAAAAAAATCTTAGAAGCAGTATAATACCTAAAAAGAGTTCTGGAGTAACAATCAGGAGATCTGGGTTTTAATTTTTTTTGTTTGCCATTAAGCAATTATGATAGCTTGAATAAGTCACTTAAGGCCTTTGAAATTCATTTTCCTATCTCTGTGAAATGAAATATGCTAAATATCAGGCTAGATACTATAATAATATGAAAAGACAGAGGCTGCTACATTAAAAAAGACACTTACTATTTTGCTGTATTCTCAACGTCTAACACATAAGTAAGGTTGCCTTTTCCTTTATCTTCTACAAGATTATACAGTATGAAACTGTACCTAATTTTTTGGATCCTCATCTTTTTAAAAAACATAGTTATGTTTGTCTACCTATAGATACAGAAGAATACATTCCATTCTCTATTATTTTAATTTTATTTTTTTTGAATTTTATTTTATTTATTTTTTTATACAGCAGGTTCTTATTAGTTATCCATTTTATACATAGTGTATATATGTCAATCCCCATCTCCCAATTCGCTTTTCATGTGCTTCTTGGCCATCTGTATGTCTTCTTTGGAGAGATGTCTACTTAGGTCTTCTGCCTGTTTTTGGATTGGGTTGTTTTTTTTTTAATATTGAGCTGCATGAGCTGTTTATATATTTTGGAGATTAATCCTTTGTCCATTGATTCGTTTGCAAATATTTTCTCCCATTCTGAAGGTTCTCTTCTCATCTTGTTTGTAGTTTCCTTTGCTTTGCAAAAGCTTTTAAGCTTCAGTAAGTCCCATTTTTTATTTTTGTTTTTATTTCCATTACTCTAGGAGGTGGATCAAAAAAGATCTTGCTGTGATTTATGTCAAAGAGTGTTCTTCCTGTGTTTTCCTTTAAGAGGTTTACAGTGTCTGGTCTTGCAGTTAGGTATCTAATCCATTTTGAGTTTATGTTTGTGTATGGTGTTAGGGAGTGTTCTAATTTCATTCTTTTACATGTAGCTGTCTGGTTTTCCCAGCACCACTTATTGAAGAGACTATCTTTTCTCCATTGTATATCCTTGCCTCCTCTGTCATAGATTACTTGACCATAGGTGCATGGGTTGATCTCTCGACTTTCTATCCTGTTCCATTGATCTATATCTCTGTTTTTGGGCCAGTACCATATTGTCTTGATTACTGTAGCTTTGTAGTATAGTCTGAACACAGGGAGTCAGATTCCTCCAGCTCCGTTTTTTTCCAACAAGACTGCTTTGGCTATTCGGGGTCTTCTGTGTCCCCGTACAAATTTTAAGACTTTTTGTTCTAGTTCTGTAAAATATGCCATTGGTAATTTGATAGGGATTGCACTGAATCTGTAGATTGCTTTGGGTAGTATAGTCATTTTCACAATATTGATTCTTCCAATCCAAGAACATGGTATATCTCTCCATCTGTT
>NC_041225.1:86944677-86945181 GCF_002837175.3 Physeter macrocephalus
TTCCAAAACTATGTTGAATAATAGTGGTGAGAGTGGACATCCTTGTCTTGTTCCTGATCTTAGACAAAATGCTTTCAGTTTTTCACCACTGAGAATGATGTTCGCTATGAGTTTGTCATATATGGCCTTTATTATGTTGAGGTAGGTTCCCTCTATGCCAACTTTCTGGAGAGTTTTTATCATAAATCGGTGTTGAATTTTGTCAAAAGCTTTTTCTGCATCAATTGAGATGATCATATGGTTTTTATTCTTCAATTTGTTAATATGGTGTATCACATTGATTGATTTGGGTATATTGAAGGAGCCATGCATCCCTGGCATAAATCCCACTTGATCATGGTGTATGATCTTTTTAATGTGTTGTTGGATTCTGTTTGCTAGTATTTTGTTGAGGATTTTTCCGTCTATATTCATCAGTGATATTGGTCTGTAACTTGCTTTTTTTGTAGTATCTTTGTCTGGTTTTGGTATCAGGTTGATGGTGGCCTCATAGAATGAGTTTGG
>NC_041225.1:86945501-86945763 GCF_002837175.3 Physeter macrocephalus
TCCTCCCAGACCGGGGCGCAAACCCGGTTCCCCTGAATCGGCAGGCGGACGCGCAACCACTGCGCCACCAGGAAAGCCCCTCCCTCTTTTTCTTGATGAGTCTGGCTACTGATTTATCAATTTGTTTACCTTCTCAAAGAACCAGCTTTTGGTTTTATTGATCTTTGCCATTGTTTTCTTTGTTTCTATTTCATTTATTTCTGCTCTGATCTTTATCATTTCTTTCCTTCTGCTAACTTTGGGTTTTGTTTGTTCTTCTTTC
>NC_041225.1:86946285-86947517 GCF_002837175.3 Physeter macrocephalus
AATGGTTTATCAATTTTGTTTATCTTCTCAAAGAACCAGTTTTTAGTTTTATTGATCTTTGCTATTGTTTTCTTTGTTTCTATTCCATTTATTTCTGGTATGATCTTTATGATTTCTTTCCTTCTGCTAACTTTGGGTTTTGTTTGTTCTTCTTTCTCTAGTTCCTTTAGGTGTAAGGTTAGATTGTTTATTTGAGATTTTTCTTGTGTCTTCAGGTAGGCTTGCATTGCTAGAAACTTCTGTCTTAGAACTGCTTTTGCTGCATCTCATAGGTTTTGGATCATCGTGTTTTCATTGTCATTTGTCTCTAGGTATTTTTTCATTTCCTCTTTGATTTCTTCAATGATCTCTTGGTTATTTAGTAATGTATTGTTTAGCCTCCATGTGTTTGTGTTTTTTACGTTTTTTCCCCTGTAATTAATTTCTAATCTCAGAGCGTTTTGGTCAGAAAAGATGCTGGATATGATTTCAATTTTCTTAAATTTACCAAGGCTTGATTTGTGACCCAAGATGTGATCTGTCCTGGAGAATGTTCCGTGCGTACTTGAGAAGAAAGTGTAATCTGCTGTTTTTGGATGGAATGTCCCATAAATCAATTAAATCTATTGGGTCTATTGTGTCATTTCAACCTTCTGTTTCCTTAGTAATTTTCTGTTTGGATGATCTGCCCATTGGTGTAAGTGAGGTGTTAAAATCCCCCACTATTATTGTGCTACTGTTGATTTCCTCTTTTAGAGCTGTTAGCAGTTGCCTTATGTATTGAGGTGCTCCTATGTTGGGAGCATATATATTTATAATTGTTATATCTTCTTCTTGGATTGATCCCTTGATCGTTATGTAGTGTCGTTCCTTGTCTCTTGTAACATTCTTTATTTTAGAGTCTATTTTACCTGATATGATTATTGCTACTCCAGCTTTCTTTGATTTCCATTTGCATGGAGTATCTTTTTCCATCCCCTCACTTTCAGTCTGTAGGTGTCCCTAGGTCTGAAGTGGGTCTCTTGTAGACAGCATATATATGGGTCCTGTTTTTGTATCCATTCAGGAAGCCTGTCTTTTGGTTGGACCATTTAATCCATTCACGTTTAAGGTAATTATCAATATGTATGTTCCTATTACCATTTTCTTAATTGTTTTGGGTTTGTTTTTGTAGGTCCTTTTCTTCTCTTGTATTTCCCACTTAGAGAAGTTCCTTTAGCATTTTTTGTAGAGCTGGTTTGGTGGTGCTGAAT
>NC_041225.1:86947772-86967967 GCF_002837175.3 Physeter macrocephalus
CTATCATTATTCTGAATTCTTTTTCTGGAAGGTTGCCTATCTCCACTTCATTTAATTGTTTTTCTGGGGTTTTATCTTGTTCCTTCAGCTGGTACATAGTCTTCTGCCTTTTCATCTTGTCTATGTTTCCGTGAATGTGGTTTTTGTTCCACAGGCTGCAGGATTGTAGTTCTTGCTTCTGCTCTCAAAGTGTTTATTTTATAATTCTTTGTCTTTCATTCCATTCTTCTCTGCTTTTGTCTGGCTAATATTCCCATACTCTATGTTTGTTCTGCTTTCTGGTCCTTTTTTGAAATTTTAATCAATTAAAGTATGAACAGGCAGGCGTTGGAGACATTACAGATTCAGTTTAGACTGATGTAGATTCCTGTAGTTTCTCTCTTTTCCTCTTCTTTCTCTTACCCTTTCAAAAGAGAGCAGTGTGTGTGGTGAGCCTGGCCTCCAGCTGCTGGGCCCAACGCTGACCCCATTCTCTATTAATTTAACTAACTGGTATTCAAATTGTGATTAGGCAACCGTTTGCAAAATCAACTCATGATGATATAGGTAACAACTTTCAAAGAGACAACTAATATATTTTTCTACATTTTCAACATAGTTTCAATATTTGTTTATTTAATGCATTTTCACTTAAGGTTTATTTATTTATTATTATTATTTTTTTTGGCCACGCTGCACAACATGTAGCATCTTATTTCTCTGACCAGGGAGCAAACCTGCGCCCCCTGCAGTGGAAGTGCAGAGTCTTAACCACTGGACCGCCAGGGAAGCGTCCGAGGTATATTTAAAACAATAACTTGTGGGAGAAAAGTTTAGATATCTATTATCAGTGATTCTGAATTAACAAAAGGATTTTTATTTTGGGATCACAGAATAAAAGAACAAAATGTTACACCTAACATATCATCCTAGACAGGTAAAATAATGGGGTAAATATAAAATGAAAGTAGAATATAAAAATTAGCAAAATGACAATATGTTGTGCTATAAAAACAATTCCCTTGATTTGGAGCATCTGGCTAAATCAATAGTATGATCACATCTAAACTGCTCAAATCTAAGGTCTTTATAAATATTGAATTCACTGGTGTCTTAGAAATTCGGGACAGGAGACTAACCATGGATCAGTTCACTTCAGGATAAGCTCTGCCCAGTATTGGAAAGGACACTGTGATTGTCACAACTGCATCTGGGAAGGTGGCTAAGGACTTTTAGGAGAGACTAAGTGTCATCAGCATTCTTTTATATATTCACAAATTTGAAAAGGTCATATGACATTCCATAGTGCCAAAAATGAAATAAGAGAAAAGCATACAATTTCAAGTCTATGGTTTCACTTATACTTAAGTGAAAAAGGAAAATAATCTTCAGCTTACATTATATAGATTTTGGAAATCTTATACCAGAGCAGTAAACTATAAATTATGTTCTCAGTCCTTTACCTTTGGTGTTTAGTTCCTCACTTCACTTTCCAATTTGTCTTATAGCATTTTTCCCATTGCAGTTATTGGAGGACAGAATTATAATGAAGCTTTAGAAGAGATTCCTCCCAATATGAAGTTCTACAACTATGTTGGATCAAATATAAGTATTTAATACCTAAATAAGAGTAATACAAGAAATATAAGGTGAATGAAAGTGACTCCAAATTCAGGTCCATCAAAATTTATCTTTGCTATTAGTGTAATTTCTAATATGCTTTTCAAGTTATTGGGTTGGATGACCTCTAAACATTATACAGACACCATGATAAATTATACACCAAGTTATTCCTCATTTGTGGTTCCAGCACATAGAGGTAGAAACACAGGAATCTCAGGGTTGGAAGACGCAGAGTCCTAGTCTAGCACTCTGTCCTATGCATGCACTGCCTTTGCAGTAAGTGTCCCATAAAAATACTATCCTCTATTTTACTGCTGACCATGAATTAACTAGTTCATGCTCTATTTAACTTACTTCTCTCTAACTGCTACTCTTTAGATCCATTCAAAACAGGTCTAATCTATCTTCCATACAACCACTTTTTCCAGCATTTGGATTTTCCATTTCTAGAAGAGGAAACAGAGGTTATCCAAATTTTATTCTAAAATATAAAGGCAGCAAATTACTGGTAAGAGTCAGGAACAATATTCATAGCAGCAAGCTATAAACTGCTTTATTTCCAAAACAATGTGAAAGTCTATCCTTTGGAATAATAATAAACTCCAGAAAATTGTGGCAGGCTCCTCAGTATTCACGTACTTTGTTACTATAAAGAGGGTAAAACGGACCGCAGAGAAATCTGAAGTAAAGAGGAAAAGGAAGCTAAACTCTGGTATTTGGACAAGATCACTTTCTCAGAGTGCCTCCCAGGCTTTTGGATAGAAGCAACTGAGCCAAATATCTGCTCAGGTTCCATGAAATCAGAGAAAGCACGTTTACCAGAGGGCCTTCAAAGGCAGAGATCATATATTGTAGATGGTATAAACATATTAAAAGTTAATCATGGGACTTTCACATGATATTTAAAAAGTAAATGAATTAAACAGTGAGAGAGATTACTTATTAAATCATGGCAAAACAGAGTCAAGGTAAGTCATAAGAAAAGTAAATATTTGTGAGTTATCTATAAAGACATTGTGGTTTGGTAGTTTGGGGTAGTGGCAGTTTTTACTCAAAAGCAGATCAAATGCTATGTAAAATAGAGGAATTCACGGAATCAGACAGAAGATTACTAGATGTTCCTCATGACTCTCCACAGTTAGCATCAGTAATAAAATCATTCCAGGTCTAGCAATCTTCCCTCAAAATCATAGAATAGGTATGATTAGGGCTAATCATTGCCATATCATTTGCAGTAGATTGGGGCCATGAACTAAGATCAGAGCTGAACTATTGAAACTCAACATGCTATAAAGCTTATGCTCATTAGACTCAGTCCCTGTCTTACACATGGGAGTCCAGGTTCCACGAGGAAGGTAAAGAGATAAACAAAAACCACTGGATGTATCCCTATGGACCACTGTTAAAGGAAAGGGAAACCCTAAAGAAAGATCACAATTAAATGTCCCCTCAGTAACTGACCTTTCATATTTCCTTTATGACAAGGTAGCATATCAACACTATTCCTTCAATAATCTCAAATTAATGAACGTTTCTTATATACATACTATAGAAGAATTTTAAAGTTTTAATAATAATAATATGTTACATCTATTACATAAGATTTAGTATTATTTATTACAAACTTTATAGTTAATACTTATTAAATGTTTACCATATGTTAAGCAATATTATTATTTACTCCATAAAAGTTTTCATGGTTTTAGGATAATCCTGAATAAATCACTACCTGAAATAAAACTTCTGCAGGCCTACAACTGTTAATGAAAAACTACCTGTTATCTAGAGGAACCTAACTTCACATAAATCTTTGAGATATAGTTTTATAATCTTTCCCTTTTCCTTTCCAATCTACCAGTTAATATCATGAATGCTTCAGGTTACCTGTGATGTTTGAACCATAAAGTAAAATATAGTAAATACATATAATTTAAAAATACAGACCTATAAGAAGCAGAGATCACACACATCAACAATACAGAATGGAAAACTCAGTATCACCGAGAAAACAGAGAGACTAGGAATCAGAGATGTGGCACAGAGAAGTAGAATAGAGAAATGATAACATGAACAACTTGTCATGACCAATACTTCAATCCCTTAGGGAGAAAAAAGGTTTAATTTTGAAAATTATATTTAAAAAGAAATGTATACTTCTCAAATGGCAATACGTACCATCAAAAGACATCATTAAGAGAGTGAAAAGGCAAGCCAAAAACTGGAAGAAAATATTTGCAGTACAGGTATAAAAGACTATAACTAGTATAGTGGTTCTCGAAGTGTAATCTGCAGATGCCTGGGAGTCTTTCAGACTCTCTCAAGGGTCCACAAATTCAAAACAATTTTCACAATAACATTAACATGCTATTTGCTTTTTTCATTGTGTTGAAATCTGCACTGATGACATTTCCCTCGTGTTGACATTTGCAAAAGTAACGATGGGCAAAACAGCTGGTGCCTTAACATGAATTAATGGCATGGCACCAAACTGTACTGGTAATTCTTGTATTCTTCAATGCCAGGCATGCACAATAAAACAAATGCCAGTTTCGTGTAAGAATGTCGTTGAAGAAGCAGTAAAAGTTATTAATTTTATTAAATCCCAACCCTTGAGTACGTACGTCTCTTTTATATTCTGTGACAAACTGGTAAATTTGCATAAAATATTTATGCTGCATACTAAAGCATGATAAAGAAAAGCATTTGCATGATAGTTTGGGTTGCAAGCTGAACTAGCTCCCTTTTTCATGGAACATCCTTTTTTCCAACTTGAAAAAAATAGCTGACAGACAAATTATGGTTATTCAGACTTGGGTTTTTGGTAGGCATTTTCTTGAAAATGATCAGAATGAGTCTGCCACTTAAAAGAAAACAACTGACAGTATTAGTTGCCAATGACACAATTCAAGCTTACAAGCAAAATTTTGAATTTTGAAAAACTAGTATCTGCCATCATGATATAGCTCACCAGTACTTAAAGACTTTTTAAATGAAACTGGTAGTAATAATACTGAGTGTGATTTTTTTATATTATATACTAAAATATGTCAACATTTGGAAGATCTGGACAACTCAGTGGACCAATATTTTCTAAATGAACAATGCATGATGCTACAAAATCATGCATGGGTAAAAGATCTATTCAAAGTACAAAATAGACCAATGAACTCTAAGGTTACAGAATATGAAAAATTCATTGATAAGGTTTCAGATTCTACATTGCGACTAACCTATAAGAAACTATTATATGTCAAGTTCTGCTATAGTATCAAAAAATATAAAAATTTATCTGAAAAAGGCTGTTAAAGTACTCCTTTATTCAACATATCTACAAGGCTAGATTTTCTCATATACTTCCACCAGAACAATGTATCACAATAGACTGATGCAGAAGTAGATTTGTGATATCCAGTTGTCTTCTATTAAGCCAGACATTAAAGTTATATATTAAAAAAAAAAGCAATGTCATTCCTCTCACTAAATTTCTTTGGTTTTGGAAAACAGAATTATTTTCTTGAAAAATATATTATTCACATTAACAATAATAGGTGTATTGTTGTTATTTTTAAATAAACAGATAAATATTTTTAAATTTCTCAGTATTAATTTCAAATATGATAAATATTGATAGATATGAAGAGCATACACAAAAGCTCTTTGGATTCCTCAATAAAAAGGAGTCTGAAGACCAAAAGTTTTGAGTACAGCTGTATTAGCTTCCTATTGCTCCTGTAGCAAATCAGTACAAATTTAGTGGCTTCTTACAGTTCTGGGGGTTCGAAGTCCAAAATAGGCCTTATAGGGCTAAAATTAAGGTAACTTCCTTCTGGAGGCTCTAGGAAAAAATCTGTTCCTTGCTTTTTTCAGCTTCTAGAAGCTGCCCACGTTTCCCAGCTCCTGGCTATATCACTCTGACCTTTGCTTCCATCATTACATCTCCCTTTCTGACTCTGACACACCTACCTCCCTCTTATAAGGACCCTTGAGGTTACACTGGGTCCATCCAGATATTACAAAATAATCTCTCTAACTCAGGAATCTTAGCTTAATCATATCTGCAAAGTTCCTTTTTCCATTAACATACCACAGCTGCTTAACTAAATATATCCTGAACAGAAAATCTTTAATAAAAAGGCAGATAACCCAGTTAAAAAATGGGCAATAGACTTGAACAGACACTTCACAAAGAAGTATATACAAGTATATACAAGTGGCCAATAAGCATGTGAAATGTTGTTCAATTTCTTTTTTTTTTTTTTTTTTTTTTGCGGTACGCGGGCCTCTCACTGTTGTGGCCTCTCCCATTGCGGAGCACAGGCTCCGGACGCGCAGGCTCAGTGGCCATGGCTCATGGGCCCAGCTGCTCCGCGGCATGTGGGATCTTCCCGGACCGGGGCACGAACCCGTGTCCCCTGAATCGGCAGGTGAATTCTCAACCACTGCGCCATTCAATTTCAAATGAAATATCAATGCAATACCAATATATATCCAATAGAAAGATTAAAATGATAAAGACAAATAAACCTAAATATAGATCGTATAATTCTTTGGAAAATTGTTTGGCAGGAAACTGAACATTTTCATACACTATGACACAGCAATTTCACTCCTAAGTATGTACTCAAAAGAAATATGTTCACCAAAATACATAAACAAGAAGTTTCAAAGCAACACTATTTCTAATAACCAAAAACTGGAAACTCAAATGTCTAAAAACTTTAGAACAGATAACAAATTAAGGCATATTCATATAATGGAATATTATATAGGAATAAGAATGAACAAATGCTAGTTATCACAGATTAATTATGGTGAGCCTAAGAAATGACACAAAAGAATACATATGACATGACACAAAAGAATGGAATTTGTATCATTCCACAAATAGGCAAAACCAAGCTGTAGTATTAGAAGTACAGATAAAGATTACCCACAGGGAGAAAGGTGAAGATTTGACAGGGGAAAGGCTAGAAGGGTCCTCTGGGAAACTGGTAATATTCTGTTTCTTGGTCTTCATGCTGATGACACAGGTATGTCTACTTTGTGAAAATTCATCAAACTATGTACTTATGATTTGTTTACTTTTCTATATGTTTGTTATTCTTCAATTAAAAATAAGTAAATAAACTTATTTCCTTTTCTCAAGGATGGAGTATTTTAAAAAAACACATATCTTCAAGGGCCTCTTACATAAAACAATGAGCTATAGGGGTCACCATGTCTGTTTTACAACAGCAGAAATATAGATATGGTCAACATGGCACCAAAAATACAGTTCTAGAGAACAATCCTTAGATTTTACACAGTTCCAGTTGGATATATATTCACATATAGGAGAAACAGGCATAGAAGAAAACTACCTTCACAAAGGGTTCATGTTAGACTCCTTGAGCCTGCAGAGCTGGGGCCTGTTTGTCTATTGAAAGACAGCTTCCCATTTTCAGGTCCTCGTCAGCTCTTGATCCTAAGACTGTCTTCCAAAGGAGTTATCAAGATACAAAACAATGAAACTTAAAATAAAAACAAAACCCAGCAATTCACCAAAACAAAACACTCATATTCAAAGACACGACATAAAACTTCCTCACTTTGTTAGTTTGACTGTCACTGTAAGTGTTGAAAAAAGTCTCCATCTTGGAACAAAGGTAGTAAATAATTCATTTGCAGGAATATTGTAAGGGCAATCAAATTATCCTAAATGAAATGAAAAGAACAAGTAGATATTCTTAACATAATCAAAAATGCATTATGTTATATTTTTTAAATATATTGTAATACATTCAGGGAAGCATTTCAGGGTAGAAAATTCATTTTTTTGGCTTTGTGTGTGTGTATGTATGTCACAAAAATAATTCTTCAAGATGGTAGTTTTTCCCTAAGAAGAGCCTGGACCTCATCTACAACCAGGGAGCTAAAAAGCAACAAGCCTGCAATTCCTAATTCAAAGTAGGAGGAGTCCCCAGAGGCAAGTATGCACTGTGTCTGATTTCCAATAATGTGTGTCATTTGTTTGGAGAACTTCAAGCACTTACTAAACCATATTAAAACTGTGGCTGTAAACCACCATGAAAGTACTGCAGAACAGTGGCATGTGCCAGATTCCTGTTAATTTAACTGTGAACTCCTCACCCCATAGTATGTGCACTAGATGTGCTAGAGTATCTTGGCACCAAATGGCAGGCTCAAATTTACCATCTTGTCAAAGAAGTAAAAATGTAGTTTATAATGACCTAACTGCAATATTCCTAAGCGCAGTATTTTCTTCCTTGGGAACTTGGATAAATACATTTTCACTGCTTTCCCAACCTCATTCTTATGAAATGGAATTGTAAAGCAAAATAAATTTGTAATAAAGAGCTGTAATCAGAAAAGATGTCATGTGATGGCAAACAGTCATTTGAGTTGGAGGTCACTGTTCCATACATGATGTCCCTTTTAGACATATCCAATCTCTTCATGATATTCACTGGATACTTATTCAGTGTTCGATATATTAAAAAGTCTAAGACATTTTCTTTCAAAGAACTTGTAATCTGAGTAGATGATAATGGGAATATATAGAAAAAGTAATAATTAAAGATAATATATCTTAAATTTCAAATAGAGAATGGACATAATAAGATCTATAGATGTTTACAAGAAAGTCAAACCCTTGGGATTTTCCTCCCTCTGGAGAGGAAGGGGACCAGTCCTGAAAGACTTGGTGGGGAAAATAGCCTTTGAATTGTATTTCAAAGGAAGGAAATATTTTAAAGTGAGATGAGAAGTCCTTCCAAGGAGAAAGAAAAGTATAAACAAAAATCTACAGCCAGGAATAAGCATAGTATGTTTAGGAACAATGAATAGATATACTTGGCTGAAGTCAAAGGGTTTATGTAAAGGAATTATGGGAAATATACATAGTATAGACAAGAGTTACACTAGAAGGCATACGAATCACTAAAAATTGATGAAAAGAGGGCATGACAGACACCAGTGTTTCTAGAGTACACATCTGGAAATACACTGGCATAAAGAAAAACTCTGCCTTATGTTCTTCCTTTAACAACCACATACCCTCAGTTGGCCTCAGTTATGATTTATTATCCCTGATCTAATCTTGATCATGCTTCTCAGTCCTCTTGCCTAGAACTTATTACTAGGATACCTCAACTCTACAGCATCCCTACATATTCCAAACATCTTCTTTAGTCTGAAATTTTAGGAAAAAGCAACTCGTTTACTATAGCAAAAGATCATGGGCTTCAGCATGAGAGGCCTCTCTGTTCTACCATGTATTACTTGTATGATCTTGGGCAATGATTTACTGTCTATACCTAAATTTAATCTGTAAAAAGGGGTTAATATGCAGACTGAAATGAGCTAGATGAAGAAGACCAGAACATAAATAAACTTTAAAATGTGGATTTTTTTTTCTTTCACTGTTGTATGAGCAAAGGCAAATATGAACTGGAAGAGGAGCTATGATATCTCAGGATTTTTTTAAATATAGCAAATGTTTAAATTTTTTTAAAATACCAATAACAAAAAATTATAAAATACCCACAATTTGAAAAAGATTAGGAAGCCTTACTACAAACACAAATATTTACATTTAACATAGTTCCTTCTGAACTTTAACATGTTTTTAGAGTTTTACACACTTGTAATCATTATGCTTACAAAATTTTCATTCTGCTTCTTTCATTTAACATTATATTATAAATATTTTGCAATGCTATTTGATATTCATAAAATTCATTTTAATAAATGCATAATAGTTCATTGAGCAACAGTATTATAGTTTATATAACCATTTACCTATTATACAATTAAGGTTGTTTTTAATTATTTGCTCTTATAAGCAATATAGAAATAATTGTTTTGTCCTCAGAAAATATCCAGTTTTCCATTACCCCAGCACCAATGAGAAAAATCAGAGCAGCCTCCTTTCCATTTTATAAAGGTATCCAAGATATTAAGATGGTCAGATACAGCAGTATCCAAGATGTTCTCACTGGTATCTCTGACTCTTAAACAGCATATCAGATATGGAGTGTTAAAGTTGTAGGATTTTATAGTCCTTTAAGCTCTAGATTCTCCTTATTTTCTACTTTATCTCATCACCAAATAAAGAATTAGAAGGATTAGTATTTGGACTCAAACTTTCTTACTCTTATATTTAATAATTATAAGAGCAGGAGATAATCCAACGATCAATATAATTAAAGGGGCAAAGGACTACTGGCTGAATACTACTGGAAAGAATGGCTGTGGCTATTGCTAATAGTAGTTTTATGGGGGAAAAGTGCTAAGTAATAGCTCATACAAAGATACCTCTGTAGAAATATGAAACTCCTAAGGGATGTAAGTGACTAACTAAACTCACAAATCCAATACCACACTAATAATGAGCTAATTTTTTTATTTCAAAGTACTCTATGCAGCTCAAATAACCAAAATCTTAACAGCACAGAAAAAGGGAACAATTTCTCAGTAGACAGAGAAATCATCAGTAAATCTGTAATTTTTGCTCCAACAGAGGAAAAAAATACATGTCTACACATATATATATACACACACACATGATATACGTACATTCTCATTTATTCCTTGCAACAAATTCATATGCACAAACACGCACAGACACAGAAAACATGCTTAATATAGTACCTGGTACATGATATGTACTCAAAAGACAGTAGCTATTATTAAATATTGAGAGACAGTTTTATACGGTGGAGAAAGCATGACCCAGAGTAAAAAAACCTAAGATTTACCCCTACTAATGATTCATTTTCTGACCTTCCACAAGACCACTTTAGGTCTCAGTTTCCATATCTGTCCACAAGGAAAAATAATAACTATTCATACATCATAGAGGTTGTTTAAAAAACCAAATGAGACAATGAGAATATGCAAAAGAAGTTTGAATATTATAAAGTAATACACAAATGCAAGGCATTTTTATAATTAAAATTCTGTCACTTGAAAAACAATTACCTTCTTTATTTGGGTAAGCAAGAGAGCATATGGAAGGAAAAAGACCAATTTAGAATTTTAACCCAAACAAACCTTTGGTCCTTATCTCAGAATAAAATTTATGACTTTTATTTTTAATAATTAAATGATTACTTTTAATAATGTATATGATCCAAAAATGGTTTTTGATCCCCAGGTAGGAATTCACTTATTTTATAATTCAAAACAAGAACTCTACAAAAACTTACTGTGCACCATTTCATGGGAGATGCTGAACTGTACACAGAGATAGAGATGAACAAGACAAAGTCTCCATCTATCCAGAGTTCAGCCCTACAGCGGACAATCAATCTAGTAGGTAAGATGGTAAAACGGAAAAGTTTTAAATTCAAATAAATCTGTTTAAATCCTGACCCTGACACCTATATGCTATATCTCTTACAAAGTACATTACTTTCCTGAGTTCATGTTCTCATTACTAAAATGTAAAACTTATCTGATTGAGGCATTTTGAGTCTTCATTAACTGGATGACATATAACACATGTAAAGCATCTGGCACACATACATCTTAATTACCACCCTCCCATTTCTTGAAGTAAGCACACAAATGAAGGACACAACCCACCCAAGACCGAATTAGGCTAGTGCCATAAAAGAAGTGCCATAAAAAAGGAAGATGTCACATCTGGTTAAGTGAACTGGAGAAGACTTCATGGAAGGTGTGGGATTTGAAATGAGCCTTGAAGGATGGGTAAGATTTCAACAGATACAGGTAAGGGGCAGAAGCAGTAAAAGTAGACAAAAGCATGAAAAAACACCAAGGGTATAAAACAGTAGAGTGTGCTTGACAAACAGCAATACTTCAGTCTTGGGCTAATAGAAAACTGAGACAAAGACAAAAAGGTAGTTTGGGGTTCATATTATGGAAAGTCTTGATGTTTACAGAGCAGATTTTGTACTTAATGGAAGTCACTGACAGTTTCTAAATAGCAGAATCATTTGGTTAGTCTTGAGATGGCAGCAGTTCACAGAATTAAATGGTGTGCCACCAGAAATGTCTGTTTTTAAAGGGTTTTAGATAGGAAAAATTTCAGGAACTTGTATGTAGAAAATAACTTTCCCTTAAAGATAAGCCATCAAGTAACTGCCCAGGAAGGATGACCAAGGACAGGTATCACTGTATTTTCAGACAAAGAAACTAAGGCAAAACAAGGTGGGTTAAGAGAGATCTTGCCCCAGGTCATATAAATTAACATTAACAGCAGACAAAGAAAACTAACTCAAGATTCCCTCCTCTGGGTCTGTTACTTGAGACAGTATTTCCTCTCTCTCAAGCATTTCTGAAAGATAATTATCAGAATAACAAGGATAAACTCTCAAAAGTATGTTCTTATGCTGAGCATGCAAAATGAGTAGCTATGCATGCAACTGTAAATTATACAATTGGAGCCTGATAAAATGCTTGTGTGCTTACCTCATCTGTTAATTCAAAGGAAACAGCAACATTTTAGAAGTCTAACTGTAGAAACCTTATTATTACAATGATTTGTGGGTGCCTCATGAAAAGAGCTAAGCTACCTTGGTCACCAAAACTTCAAGGGGAAAATAGTTACAAATTTCAATAATTTTCCCCTAATCATTCACTGTCTAATAAAGTGTAATCTAGGATATCATCTCTCTCTCTCTCTCTCTCTCTCTCTCTCTCTCTCTCTCTCTCACACACATCTCTCTCTCTCTCTCTCTCTCTCTCTCTCTCTCACACACACACACACACACACACACACACACACACACACACACACACGCACACAGACATTAACATACCCCTTTAGCTTTGTCGCTACTGTGGTGACAAAACATCCCTGAGAAGTAAGAAAAACCGGGGATTTCAAAGTGTAAGAGAACGAGACAGTCTGCTTTTTTTCTTTACAGTTCTTTCCATATCCCTATTTCCTATCATTCAATCCTCTTTGACAGAGAGTCACTATTGCTAGGGAATTTTTTAAATGAAAAGAAGTATTTATATTTATTAAAAGACAAATGACTCTGGTTCTTTCTCAGAAATAGCTAGCTCCTTCCTCTCTCATCTTTTGCTAATAATGTACAACAGTGAATTTTAGACACAGCTCTGTTTTGCTAATACATTTTACTAAAATGAGGTTCCATGAAGAATTTATCTAGCATGCTGGGGAACGTGAACATAAATTCTGAGTCATCTATTTTGCTCCCTGTGGAAAACCAGAACAAGGGACAGTTTTAGAAATCATACTAATTTGATTCTAATGAATACAATAGTTGGTGAATATGACTACTTTTTGAACGTGTGGCTTCAGAAAGACATCTCTATATTAGACAAGACAAAAACATGGCAATTATGAAAGCCATATTGAGGATTCAGGGCTGTGAATTACCTCCAATTTCAATTCTGAATGGTAAGTGGTAAGGTGATTATGAATGGTAGGATCAACTCAATCTACACTGAGAGGTTACTGTATAGTATTTAGGTAGCAATGGTAGCTTAGAATAAACAAAAAAAGAAAAGAAAAAAACCCTCAACTAATTACCTACAAAATAACCCTGTAACAAAGATCACATCACTATAGGTGGAAAAAGCATGTATTTGGAGTTAGACAAACATGAGTTTAACTCAGAGTACTACTTCTAAATTGCCTGGATGTTAAAGTAAGTATGGTATTGACATATGATAGCTCCTGTATATACAGGAACCACTGTATTATATGACATGTATGAACAGTAACACTTAGTATGAGGGTTGTTTTCTTATTTTAAGAATAGAGAAATAAAAAAACAAGAAATTTGAATATTGAGAACACCTATACAGGATGGTTTTGACTTGCAGTATTGCATTTTTACCTTATGATACTCCAAAATCTTACTCACTCAAATAACTGTACAATTCTGGGGGAGACATAATGACCAAATTACTACTGCCCATTTTCCTTTCAAAATATGAAACACATTTAAAAAAATCTTTCATCAATAAAAGTGTTTTTTTAATATAAATTAATTATCAAAGAAAATAATCTTGAGATAGAGAATAATGATTCTAAACATCACCTTCTCCCAACCCAGGATTATAAATATTTCATGACAGGAAAAAATACTTTTAACACAGATAAACAAAAGGGAAAAATTACAGACTAAAGATGAGTACGGTTATACCAGGGAGTATTTAATTCTAGATTTTTACTATATATAATATAGATGAATAATGCTCCTATATGTATATTAATAAAAATGAGATCATATTGTTACAGTTTTGGCTTTTTTTTTTTTTTTTTTGGCCACACCAAGTGGCTTGCAGGATCTTAGTTCCCTGACCAGGGATTGAAACCCGGCCCTGGCAGTGAAAGCACTGAGTCCTAACAACTGGATAGCCAGAGAATTCCCTTTTTTATTTTCTTAGGCCTCAGGCTTCTTTATTTAAGAACAAGGTGATGGGGACTTCCCTGGTGGTCCACTGGTTTAGAATCCATCTTGCAATGCAGGGGACAGTTTGATCCTGGTCAGGGAACTAAGATCCCACCTGCCACCAGGCAACTAAGCCTGAGTGCCACAACTACAGAGCCCACGCACTCTGTAGCCCGAGTGCCACAACTAAGACCCGATACAGCTAATAAATAAATAAATAACTATTAAAAAAAAGAAAAAGAACAAGGTGATGAGTGATGTGGGGATTAAAATCAAGAGCATCATTGAACTTCACCTTGCCTCCAAACAGTTTGAAAAGCAATCTGCTTTCCAAATTAAGAGATAAATAACATATTTTTAAATGAATAAATATCATCTAAATTTAGTGAATGATTGACAACACATTATGTGAATATATAATACTTTATTTAGCTAATACATCTGTTACTGGACTTTTAATTTATTCCCAACTCTTTACTATACAAAAGATAACACTATGATGAACATATTTATATCTGAATTTTATAATACACCCATGATTACTTCAGTTAGATTTCTATACATGTGATTGCAGGGTAAAAGGTAAACAAATTTTAAAAGATATATGAGAGATATTGAAAAACTAACCACTAAGAGACTACAACCATATCCACCAAGAAGACTACACACCAACCAGCAATGTATCAGGAGAACTATTTCCTGAAATATTAATCACAAATATTGAATGTTATCGTTTTCTTATTTACTTTTGGCAAGTTTATAGGCAAAAATACCCCACAACATTTATATATATCTTATTACTAGAATTACATGTTTTGTTCATGTTATCACTAGTCTTTTATTTTTCTTGTCTTCTGACTGCCTTAATACAACTTTTGTAAACTTTTTCATCAAGTTGTATCTTCTTCTTGTTAAATTTGAAAGAATGTGTGATTTTGTTATACATTATAGATATTAACCTTTGGGAATATTTATCGTAATTGTTTTTACTGATAATCTTACATTCTATTTTCTTAATTAATACCATTTAGGTGCATTAAACCTAAATGATTAAAAATCAATTTTTGTAGTCAAATTATTAACCTTTTCCTTAATGATTTCAGTCTTTGGTGTCATCCTTATGATGGTGAGTCACTTTCAGATTATAGAAATATTTGCTAATATTTTTATTGGTTTCCCCATAATTTCTTTCTTTTAAAAATATGAACACAAATTTGGTCTAGAATTCATTTTGATATATGAGATACAGTTAATATTGTTTTTACCCAAATGAGCAGATAGTATTGGTAACAGCAATTGCTAAATGCCATCTTTATCATGTACTAAATTCTTACTTATACTTTGAAATATTTATAGATTTTGTATTTAACTATTCCTTTAACCTACCAGTCTATTCCAGTGTAAGAAGAATATTAAGTTATTTGGTTAATAATAACATTTCTATTTTTTTTGGCAAATATTTTCCAATTTTGTCTCTGAATGAATTGTAGAATTATTTTGTTAAGATAACCCACCACCATCAAATTCACTTGATATTCATTGCAGTTAGATTAATTTCAAAGAAACTCTCTACAATATGAAATATTCTCATCCTAGAACACATATATTTGTATATAATATGCATATATTTGTACATAATGAAGGATCTTTTAAATTATTCTGTGACATGTTTTTCACATTTGTGTTATACATTACTTGTTAAGTATACTCACAGAGATCTTATATCTTATGCCTCAATAGCAAATAGGGCACTTTTAAGGCAATACTTTCCATGAGGGTTTGCTAACATAAGAGAAGCTGATTTGTTTTCTAAGTGTACCATGTAACCAAAAGTCTTATTGGTCCTAATTATTTTTCAGTTCATTTTCTTGAGTTTTCCAACCACACAATAATAATCTATGAATAATGATAAGATACATGGCTCATTATATTATTTGTAATTTATTCTTTTTTTTACCATACTTATTTGATAGAACTTCTAAAGCAGTGGTGAGAACAATCTTCACCATTCTTCTGAAGTTGATGCAAATAAATGTTGTTTCCACTGCTATGTCTATGATGGCTGCTGAATTTCACAAAGATGCTCTTTATCACGTTATTGAAATATTATATTGCTTGTATTTTAGTAACTTTTTTTAAAAATCAGAAATGCAGGCTGGATGTTATACAATGTCTTTTTAGAATATATAAAGATGTTCATATACTTTATCTCCTTCACCTAGTACTGTGATAAATTATATTATTAGATTGTTAAATATCAAACCATCCTTGCATTTCTAAAATAAATCCTACATACTAATGCTAAATTACTTTCTTAAAATATTTTGGAATTGACTTGCTAAATTTGTTTTCATCCATAATTGTGAGATTAGTTTGTAAGTTTTGTCTTTTGTGCTACTTTCTCTGGCTTTGGTATCAAGATGAAGCTTGAGGGAATGACCTAGTTTTCTACAGGCCAATACTCCCACCAAAAACTAGGAAAGGTAGTAAAAAAAAATTAGAGAAAACATATATTTAAAGACACCAGAAGGCTGGGAAACAATGAAAACTAAAGGGAATAAAATTGCAAAGAAGGCAGACCTGTTAAAGGTGAGCTGAGGATCTGAAGCTGTCCCTGGAGGCATTTGGCAAACCTAGGAACAGAAACAGACTGAGAATCTGGGTTAGGTCCAGGCAGAGAGTAGCTACCAGGGTGGAAAAAAAAAAAAAAATCACTGAATTTTTGTTGCTTCCATGGGGCTGAAGTGCCAGAATTAGAGATCTCAGAGCCAGCTTTCTCCTCAAGACATTTTCTGAATTCTAAAGCTACACAGCTGAGGAAAATAAAGGTCTAAGCCAAAACCTTTCAAAAGCAAAGTAAGATTTCCTGCAGTCTCACAGTGTTTGAGAAAAAAAGACTCACTAGTGGGAGGATTCATGAGAATCTCAGGTGGAAGCTTGAAAGCTCTTCAGGGAGTAATGAATTGATATTGACAGTTTCTAACCACATTTTTTCCTGTGGGCAATTGCTGATATGGGTAAGACTTCTACTCAAGATATTTGCCAAATTCTAAAATTGAAAAAAGCAGGAGGCTGAAGAGATAAGTTTATCTGAAAAGAAGAAATTTCCATAGTCCTCTTGGTACTGAAGAGACAATAATGTGCCAGGCTCACATTAAAAGCTCAGAAAAAACACATCCCAGCAACAAAGGTAAACCAGAAGAGACGTTCAAGATGGCAGAAGAGTAAGAAGGAGATCACCTTCCTCCCCACAAATACATCAGAAATACATCTACATGTGGAACAACTCCTACAGAACACCTACTGAATGCTTGCAGAAGAACTCAGACAGCCTACAAGGCAAGAAACTCCCCACGTACCTGGGTAGGGCAAAAGAAAAAAGAAAAAAAAGAGACAAAAGAATAGGGACGGAACCTGCACCACTGGGAGAGAGCTGTGAAGGAGGAAAAGTTTCCACACACTAGGAAGCCCCTTCACTGGCGGAGACGGGGGTGGCAGAGGGGGGAAGCTTCCGAGCCATGGAGGAGAGCTCAGCAACAGGGGTGCTGAGAGAAAAGCGGAGAGATTCCCGCACGGAGGATCCGTGCTGACCAGCACTCACCAGCCCGAGAGGCTTGTCTGCTCAGCCGCCAGGGTGGGTGAGTGCTGGGAGCTGAGGCTCGGGCTTTGGAGGTCAGATCCCAGGGAGAGGACTGGGGTTGGCAGCATGAACACAGCCTGTAGGGGGATAGCGTGCCACAGCTAACAGGGAGTGTGTCCGGGAAAAGGTCTGGAACTGCCGAAGAGGCAAGAGACTTTTCCTTGCCACTTTATTTCACGGTGCGTGAGGAGAGGAGATTAAGAGCACTGCCTAAACGAGCTCCAGAGACAGGCATGAGCCGCAGCTATCAGCGTGGACACCAGAGACGGGCATGAGACGCTAAGGCTGCTGCTGCCGCCACCAAGAAGCCTGTGAGCAAACACAGGTCTCTATACACACCGCTCCTCCCGGGAGCCTGTGCAGCCCACCACTGCCAGGGTCCCGTGATCCAGGGACAACTTCCCTGGGGGAACACACGGCGTGCCTCAGGTTGGTGCAACGTCACGCCGGCCTCTGCTGCCACAGTCGTGCCCCACATTCTGTACCCCCCCTCCCTTTGGCCTAAGTGAGCCAGAGCCCCCTATTCAGCTGCTACTTTAACCCCGTCCTGTCTGAGTGAAGAACAGATGCCCGCAGGCGAGCTACACACAAAGGTGGGGCCAAATCCAAAGCTGAACCCCAGAGCAGTGCGAACAAAGAAGAGAAAGGGAAATTTCTCCATGCAGCCTCAGGAGCAGCAGATTAAATCTCCACAATCAACTTGATGTACCCTGCATCTGTGGAAAACCTGAACAGACAACGAATCATCCCAAATTGAGGTGGTGGACGTTGGGAGCAACGATATATATATATATATTTTTTTTTTCCTTTATCTCTTTTTGTGAATGTGTATGGGTATGCATCTGTGTGTGATTTTCTCTCTATAGCTTTGCTTCTACCATTTGTCATAGGGTTCTGCCTGTCTGTATTTTTTTTCCTTTAGTACAGTTTTTAGCACTTGTTATCATTGGTGGATTTGTTTTTTGGTTTGGTTGCTCTTTTCATTCGTTCTTTCTTTTTTTTAATTTTTAATAATTATTTTCCATTTTTTATTTTAATAAATTTATTTTATTTAATTTTTTCTTTCTTTCTTTTTTTCCTCCCTTTTCTTCTGAGCAATGCGGCTGACAGGGTCTTGGTGCTCCAGCCGGACGTCAGGCCTGTGCCTCTGAGATGGGAGAGCTGAGTTACCTCCTAGCTCCACGTAATATCAAATGGTGAAAATCTCCCAGAGATCCCCATCTCAACACCAAGACCCAGCTCCACTCAATCACCAGCAAGCTACAGTGCTGCACACCCCATGCCAAGAAACTAGCAAGACACAACACAACGCCACCCATTACCACAGAGGCTGCCTAAAATCATAATAAGGTCACAGACACCCAAAAACACACCACCGGATGTGGACTTGCCCGCCAGAAAGACAAGATCCAGCCTCCTTCACCAGAACACAGGCACTAGTCCCCTCCACCAGGAAGCCTACACAACCCACTGAACCAACCTTAGCCACTGGGGGCAGACACCAAAACCAAGAGAACTACAAACCTGAAGCCTGCGAAACGGAGATCCCAAACACAGTAAGTTAAGCAAAATAAGAAGACAGAGAAACACACAGCAGATGAAGGAGCAAGGTAAAAACCCACCAGACCTAAGAAATGAAGAGGAAATAGGCAGTCTACCTGAAAAAGAATTCAGAATAATGATAGTAAAGATGATCCAAAATCTTGGAAAGAGAATACAGAAAATACAAGAAACGTTTAACAAGGACCTAGAAGAACTAGAGTGCAAACAAACAATGATGAACAATACAATATAAAAATTCTCTACAAGGAATCAATAGCAGAATAACTGAGGCAGAAAAACGGATAAGGTGACCTGGAAGATAAAATAGTGAAAATAACTACTGCAGAGCAGAATAAAGAAAAAAGAAGGAAAAGAATTGAGGACAGAATCAGAGACCTCTGGGACACATTAAACGAACCAACATTTGAATTATAGGGGTCCCACAAGATAAGGAGAAAAAGAAAGGGACTGAGAAAATATTTGAAGAGATTATATTTGAAAACTTCCCTAATATGGGAAAGGAAATAGTCAATCAAGTCCAGGAAGCACAGAGAGTCCCATACAGGATAAATCCAAGGAGAAACACGCCAAGACACATATTAATCAAACTATCAAAAATTAAATACAAAGAAAAAATATTAAAAGCAGCAAGGGAAAAACAACAAATAACACACAAGGGAATCCCCATAAGGTTAACAGCTGATCTTTCAGCAGAAACTCTGCAAGCCAGAAGGGAGTGGCAGGACATATTTAAAGTGATGAAGGAGAAAAACCTACAACCAAAATTACTCTACCCAGCAAGGATCTCATTCAGATTTGATGGAGAAATTAAAACCTTTACAGACAAGCAAAAGCTGAGAGAATTCAGCACCACCAAACCAGCTTTACAACAAATGCTAAAGGAACTTCTCTAGGCAGGAAACAAAAGAGAAGGAAAAGACCAACCATAACAAACTCAAAAGAATTAAGAAAATGGTAATAGGAACATACATATTAATAATTACCTTAAACGCAAA
>NC_041225.1:86968050-86968456 GCF_002837175.3 Physeter macrocephalus
AAATAAAGACTGTTACAGGAGACAAGGAAGGACACTACATAATGATGAAGGGATCGATCCAAGAAGAAGGTATAACATTGTAAATATTTATGAACCCAACATAGGAGCACCTCAATAAATAAGGGAAATGCTAACAACCATTAAAGGGGAAATCGACAGTAACACAATCACACTAGGGGAATTTAACACCCCACTTTGGCCAATGGACAGATCATCCAAAATGAAAATAAATAAGGAAACACAAGCTTTAAATGACTCATTAGACAAGATGATGGACTTAGTTGATATTTATAGGACAGTCCATTCAAAAACAAAAGAATACACTTTCTTCTAAAGTGCTCATGGAACATTCTCCAGGATAGATAATATCTTGGGTCACAAATCAAGCCTTGGTAAATTTAAGAAA
>NC_041225.1:86970169-86970821 GCF_002837175.3 Physeter macrocephalus
AAGTGAGGGGATGGAAAAAGATATTCCATGCAAATGGAAATCAAAAGAAAGCTGGAGTAGCAATTCTCCTATCAGACAAAATAGACTTTAAAACAATGACTATTACAAGAGACAAAGGAAACTACATAATGATCAAGGGATCAATTGACGAAGAAGATATAATTGTAAATATTGATGCACCCAACATAGGAGCACCTCAATACATAAGGGAAATGCTAACAACCATTAAAGGGGAAATCGACAGTAACACAATCACACTAGGGGAATTTAACACCCCACTTTGGCCAATGGACAGATCATCCAAAATGAAAATAAATAAGGAAACACAAGCTTTAAATGACTCATTAGACAAGATGATGGACTTAGTTGATATTTATAGGACAGTCCATTCAAAAACAAAAGAATACACTTTCTTCTAAAGTGCTCATGGAACATTCTCCAGGATAGATAATATCTTGGGTCACAAATCAAGCCTTGGTAAATTTAAGAAATATGAATTCGTATCAAGTAACTTTTCTGACTACACTATGAGACTAGATATCAATTACAGGAAAAAATCTGTAAAAGATACAAACACATGGAGGCTAAACAATACACTACTTAATAACCAAGAGATCACTGAAGAAATAAAAGAGGAAATCAAAAAATACCT
>NC_041225.1:86970831-86971415 GCF_002837175.3 Physeter macrocephalus
AAGACTCAAATCAACAGAATTAGAAGTGAAAAAGGAGAAGTAACAACTGACACTGCAGAAATACAAAGGATCATGAGAGATTACTACAAGCAACCATATGCCAATAAAATGGACAACCTGGAAGAAATGGACAAATTATTAGAAATGCACAACGTGCTGAGACTGTACCAGGAAGAAATAGAAAATATAAACAGACCAATCATAAGCACTGAACTTGAAACTGTGATTAAAAATCTTCTAACAAACAAAAGCCCAGGACCAGATGGCTTCACAGGTGAATTCTATCAACCATTTAGAGAAGAGCTAACACCTATCCTTCTCAAACTCTTCCAAACTATAGCAGAGGGAGGAACACTGCCAAACTTATCCTACGAGGCCACCATCACCCTGATACCAAAACCAGACAATGATGTCACAAAGAAAGAAAACTACAGGCCAATATCACTGATGAACATAGATGCAAAAATCCTCAACAAAACACTGGCAAACAGAATCCAACAGCAAATTAAAAGGATCATACAACATGTTCAAGTGGGGTTTATCCCAGGAATGCAAGGATTCTTCAATATATGCAAATCAATCAA
>NC_041225.1:86972043-86972890 GCF_002837175.3 Physeter macrocephalus
AAGAAATAAAAGGAATACAAATTGGAAAAGAAGAAGTAAAGCTGTCACTGTTTGCAGATGACATGATACTATACACAGAGAATACTAAAGATCCTACCAGAAAACTACTAGAGCTAATCAATGAATTTGGTAAAGTAGCAGGATACAAAATAAATGCACAGAAATCTCTTGCATTCCAAATACTAATGATGAAAAATCTGAAAGGGAAATTAAGGAAACACTCCCATTTACCATTGCAACAAAAAGAATAAAATACCTAGGAATACACCTACCTAAGGAGACAAAACATCTGTACTCAGCAAACTATAAAACACTGATGAGAGAAATTAAAGATGATACAAACAGATGGAGATATATACCATGTTCTTGGATTGGAAGAATCAACACTGTGAAAATGACTCTAGTACCCAAAGCAATCTACAGATTCAGTGCAATCCCTATCAAACTACCACTGGCATTTTCCACAGAACTAGAACAAAAAATTTCACAATTTGTATGGAAACACAAAAGACCCCAAATAGCCAAAGCATCTTGAGAAAGAAAAACAGAGCTGGAGGAATCAGGCTCCCTGAGTTCAGACTATACTACAAAGCGAATGTAATCAAGAGAGTACGGTACTGACACAAAAACAGAAATATAGATCAATGGAACAGGATAGAAAACCCAGAGATAAACCCACGCACATATGGTCACCTTATATTTGATAAAGGAGGCAAGAAGATACAATAGAGAAAATACAGCCTCTTCAATAAGTAAGTGATGCTGGGAAAACTGGACAGCTACATGTAAAAAAATGAAATTAGAAAACTCCCTAACACCATACACAAAAATAAACTCAAAATGGATT
>NC_041225.1:86973129-86997017 GCF_002837175.3 Physeter macrocephalus
GAAAAGACAACCCTCAGAATGGGAGAAAATATTTGCAAATGAAGCAACTGACAAAGGATTAATCTCCAAAATTTACAAGCAGTTCATGCAGCTCAATATCAAAAAAACAAACAACCCAATCCAAAAATGGGCAGAAGACCTAAATAGACATTTCTCCAAAGAAGATATACATATTCCCAACAAACACATGAAAGAATGCTCAACACCATTAATCATTAGAGAAATGCAAATCAAAACTACAATGAGATATCACCTCACATCAGTCAGAATGGCTGTCATCAAAACATCTACAAACAATAAATGCTGGAGAGGGTGTGGATAAAAGGAAACCCTCTTGCACTGTTGGTGGGAATGTAAATTGATACAGCCACAATGGAGAACAGTATGGAGGTTCCTTAAAAAACTAAAAACAGAACTACCATACGACCCAGCAATCCCACTACTGGGCATATACCTGAGAAAACCATAATTCAGAAAGAGTCATGTACCAGTGTTCACTGCAGCTCAATTTACAATAGCCAGGACATGGAAGCAACCTAAGTGTCCATCGACAGATGAATGGATAAAAAAGATATGGCACATGTCATAGAGAGTGAAGTAAGTTAGAAAGAGAAAAACAAATACTGTATGCTAACACATATTATATGGAATCTAAAAAAAAAAAAAAAAAAGATCATGAAGAACCTAGGGGCAAGACAGGAATAAACACGCAGACCTACTAGAGAATGGACTTGAAGACATGGCGAAGGGGAAGTGGAAGCTGGGACAAAGTGGGAGAGTGGCATGGATATATATACACTACCAAATGTAAAGCCGATAGCTAGTGGGAAGCAGCTGCATAGCACAGGGAAATCAACTTGGTGCTTTGTGACCCCCTAGAGGGGTGGGATAGGGAGGGTGGGAGGGAGGGAGACGCAAGAGTGAAGAGATATGGGGATATATGTATATGTATAGCTGATTCACCTTGTTATACAGCAGAAACTAACACACCATTGTAAAGCAATTATACTCCAATAAAGATGTTTAAAAAATTAAATTAAATTACATTTTAAAAAGGTAAACCAAAGGTACATTACAACTGCAACCCAAGCTCAACCCCGATCAATCCATGATTGGATTAAGATGATAAGGCTCAAACCACAACCCACCCACTCATTCTAGCTACTTAGTAAGGGAAAGGATGAACTGATTCTGGTGGCAGGTGATATCATTTGGAACCTCTACATATTTTAAAAACAATGTCTAATATGTACCAAAAAATGGTAGGAAGAGATAGTACCATATGACTGAAAACAACAACAAAAAAACCAAAAAGCCAAAACCTCAGAAACAAATCGAATCAGTATGTAGGTGAACTACACATAGGCATTAATAAATGTCTTTAAAAGAACTGTAGAGGAGGAGGATCAGGATAGTGGATTAAGAGGACATGGAGCTCACATCTCCCCAAGAACACATCAAAATACATCTACATGTCGAACAATTCTCACTGAAAACTAACTGGAAACTGGCAGAAGGAATCCGGTACAAACAAGGCTGTAAGAAAGATACAGGTAATCAGGCAGGATGGGAAGAAAGTGCTCGGGTTGGGCCCTGTGTTCCTGGGAGGTGACTCAGAGTAACAGGAAGAATACATGGGTGGACACCTGCCCTGGGGAGTGAGTGGTGAGAGCCACAGATTGGACGCCCAAGTCTGGGGTCCTGTGCAGGAGAGACAAGCCTCCTTGGCTGGTTGGGGGACCACTGGGACTAACGGGGGCAGTGGGAAGCCTGAACGCTGCTCATGAAGAGCACAGGAGTGCCGAGTTGCCCTCAAGGCAGGGTGGAAAGAGTTCTGCTCTAGTGGCTGCCAGGTTTCCCACAACCACCTCAGTGCATCCCTCAGCCTGAGCCGAGCCAATGCACCAGTGCTGCTCACTCGATGTTGCCTCAGGGCATTAAATCTGGGGTGGTCATGACCAGGGAGAAAACTCGATCTTGGGATGCAGAGACAAACTGGTCTTTGGGCGGAGCCTGGGTGGGATTGGGGTAATTGTTAGTGCTTACTCAAGCAGAACATCACAAGCAGCCCAAATCTCTGATGGCAGCACTCGAGCATAGCTCAACTCCTGATACTGAAAGTCCGTATAGACAACAACAGCTCTATAGTGTGGTTCCACAACAGGGCAGGGGCAGCAGGGATAGGGGCTGTGATCAGCTGTGAGGGAAACAATTGTGGGAACCTATACAGGCAGCGTATCAGAGACAGCTTGAACCTCTGTCTGCAGTCAACACAGGCCAAGAGACCCCATGGACCCAACTTACTTCAGCACTTCCCGCCACTTGGGCAAGGCTCACAGTGTGGAAGAAGGGGGAAACACACAGTTAAAGGGAACAGAGCTGGTCCAGGCCAGACCCTCAGGGCTTCTGCTCCAGGAATTTGGGATCAGACCCCACCCCTCATAGGGTGGTCATGGCCATTGAGCAGAGGGGAAGTCCCACTTCACACCTGGTGGCAGCTCTAGCTCCTCCATCTCTAGCCCCACTCTCTTCCAAGCTGATAGCTCCAGCACATCCTGAGGAAAGATATGACTTGTTTCCACACCAAATCCAGCTCTCCCACCAAAGGCACTGGGCACACATAGGGATGCTGCCACATAAGAACACCCCTTCAAGACCACAATAGGTAACTGTTTCACCTAAACTCATAGAAACAGAGAAAGTTAAGCAAAATGCAATGGCAGAAGAACTGTTCTCAATTGAAAGAGCAAGAAAAAACAGCTGAAAAAATAATGAAACATAAATAAATAATTTACCTGAAGAAGAATTCAAACCATTGGTTATAAAAAATGTTAACTGAATTAGGGGAAAGAATCTATCTACACACTAATAACTTTAATAAGAAACTAGAAAATATTTTAAAAGACCCAATCAGAAATGAAGAATTCAACAGCTGAAAGTAAAAGCACACTACGAGGAATGAATAGCAAACTAAGTGATACAGAAGAATGCATAAGTGATCTGGTAGAATAATGTAAATCACTCAATCAGAACAGCAAAAGAAAAGAGCAAATTGTAAAAAATGAAAACATCTAGGAGTTCTCTGGTATATGCTACTAAAGAAAATCAACAAAACCACAAGGGAAGAAACAAAGAGAAGAAAAAATGAACAGAGAAGAACTACATGAACAAGCAGAAAACAAGCTACAAAATGGCAATAAGTATATACCTATTAATAATTACTTTAAATATCAATGGACAAATGCTCCCTCAAAGGACATAGGGTGGCTGATTAAATGAAAAAACAAGACCCTTCTATATGTTGCCTAAGAAACTCACATACACAAAGAAGGTGAGGAAATGAAAAAAGATATTTTATGCAAATGGGAACAATAAGAAAGCCGGGGTAACAATACTCGCTTCAGACAAAATAGACTTTCAAACAAAGGCTATCACAAAAGACAAAGAAGGGCATTATATGATGATAAGGGGATCAATACAAGACAAGGATATTACACTCATTAGTATGTACACCCAATACAGGGGGACCTAAATATATAAAGCAAATATTCACAGACATAAAGGGAGAAATTGACAATAATACCATAACAATAGGGAACTTTCACACCTCACTTACATCAATGAACATATGATCCAGACAGAAAATCACTCATACAACAGTGGTCTTAAATGACACACTTGAACAGTTAAACTTCAAAGATATCTACAGGACATTTCATCCAAAAACAGCAGAATACACATTCCTTTCAAGTGCACGTGGAACATTCTCCAGGACAGATCACACGCTGGGCCACAAAATAAGGCTGAACAAATTTAAGGAGATAGATATTATATCAAGCATTTTCCCCCACTACAGTGGTATAAAATTAGAACTCAATTACAGGAAGAAAAATGGGAAAAGCATGAACATGTGGAGACTAAACAACATGCTACTAAAAAACCAACTGTTCAATGAAGAAATCAAAGAGGAAATCAGAAAATACGTTGAGACAAAGGAAAAAGGAAACACAACACACCAAAATCTATGAGATGCAGCAAAAGCAGTTCTAAGGGGGAAGTTTATAGCAATACAGGCCTTCCTCAAGAAATAAGTAAAACCTCAAATAAAGTACCTAACCAACCACTTAAAGAAATTAGAAAAAGACAAACAAAGGCCAAAGTCATCAGAAGGAAGGGAATAAAGATTAGAGAGGAAATAAAATGAGATCAAGAAACAATAGAAAAGAGGGAAAGAGGGAGGGGCAAGACAGGAGAAAGGGATGGGCTTCCCTGGTGGTGCAGTGGATGAGAGTCCGCCTGTTGATGCAGGGGACATGGGTTCGTGCCGTGGTCTGGGAAGATCCCACATGCCGCAGAGCGGCTCGGCCCGTGAGCCATGACCGCTGAGCCTGCGCATCCGGAGCCTGTGCTCCACAATGGGAGAGGCCACAGCAGTGAGAGGCCCACGTACCGCCAAAAAAAAAAAAAAAGAGGTACAAAACTCCTATGTATAAAATAGATAAGCAACAAGGATATATCATATAGCACACGGAATTATAGCCATTATCTCATAATAACTTTTAATGGAGTAAAATCTGTAAAAATACTGAATCACTATGCTATATACCTGAAACTAATATAATATTGTAACTTTTTTTTTTGGCTGCACTGTGAGGCATTCGGGATTTTAGTTCCCCGATGAGGGATTGAACCCATGTCCCCTGAATTGGGAGCACAGAGTCGTAACCATTGGACTGCCAGGGAAGTCCCTAATATAATATTGTAAATCAACTATACTTCAATTTTTAGAAGTCTGTGATAAATATGCTCAAGAAAATAGAGAACAGATAGACAAACTGGAAAAAGGATGGAGAATTTCACCAGAGAATTTGAGGATATAAAAAAATTTAAATGGATGTTCTAGAATTAAAAAATACATATCTAAAATTCTAACTCCTAATTTTCTATTCTACTTCTACCAAGGCATTCATTATGTGTTTGTACTAATTACCTTGAAGTTAGGAGGGATATAAGTAGACATAATATTAGGAACCATTTCCAGAAAAAACAAAATGCAAATGCCAATGAATAAATGAGAAAGAGGTCTTTAAATCCTGTTAAGGGATGATAATTATAGTGTGAGCTTTTATATCCACAGCTTCCTGGCTAGTTAAAGCAGAAACAAACATATTTCACCAATCTAGATTTTAAGAAACCTTTTTTCTATATGATGGACAAAGTAAAAGCAATGGTCACTTACAGGAAGGTGTGTGAAGACAGCAAAGGTGCTACGTAGAAAGGCAATGAGGTCTACTAGGTAATCACTAGCTTTGTTGCCCAATTCTCCAGTCATCCAGTCATAGTCAGCCAGCTGTAGAAACTGGTCAATCTTCTGGTTTAAGTTGGTATAAATCTCTTCTTCAGCTGCATGTCTGGCATCCTGTGAAATATGAAATTTGAATAATCATTCAAAATTCCAGTATAAGCAAAGCAGAAATCTCTGCTTGGAGACATCTCAAACTAAGTAACATAATTGAGAATATCAAGTAACATCACAGTCTCCATTAATTTTTCTTGTTTTCAAAAGCTCAGTAGAGTCCTTTCTATCTTGTATCTGCAAGACAAATTATTATATTGATTCACCAAATAGAGAAACTGCCTTCACTGCCCTCAGCTATCTGCATCTTTTGTACCTTCTTACCTATGTTCAAAACTACACTCATTCTCAGGATCCTATTCTCTTTCTTCTCTTCTGGGATTCCAAGAACCTCCCTTCCTGCAGTATCAA
Organism: Physeter macrocephalus; assembly: GCF_002837175.3. Taxonomy (NCBI): domain Eukaryota; kingdom Metazoa; phylum Chordata; class Mammalia; order Artiodactyla; family Physeteridae; genus Physeter; species Physeter macrocephalus. The sequence goes on from NC_041225.1 coordinate 86,978,897, forward strand.
CCTGTTATTGTTGCTAGTCTCTTCACTTTGCTTATTGTAAGTATCCTGAAGTTTCTAATTTAATGCTGTATGTTCCCCCTAGTTACTATCCTACCTTTCTAGATTCTTTATAATCGTTTCTTCAAAGATTGGCACACATTTCCTAAAATATGCTCTAATTAACAATAGTCCTGAAAAATGCTCAAATGACAGCAAAAAAGTTCCTAGATCAATTAAGTCTGAGAAACCCAGTTTAAAAGAGTCTTGATTTACACTGGCATATAAAAGGCTCTAAGAAGTGTTATGGGACTAAAGCTTCAAGAAAAACATTTTTAGGACAAAACAGTCTATGCTGCAATCTAACAATCCATCAACATGGATTGGTCCAGGGTAATCCATGACCACCAGGCTACCATATCCAATAACCATTTTTCAGTCTGATCTTACCCTCTTCTCTGTTGGCTTTCAGGACATAGTTTTACTTTTACTTTTCTGGCCTCTAATCCTCTCACTTTCGCTGGATGATTTCATCACCTCCTATGGCTTCCATTATATCTGTCCAAACCCTTTCTTGTTAAAGACCCATATTTCTGATTGTTTCCTGCATTATGGCTCACAGAAACTTTGAATACTGTAAGTCCAGGACGAGAATAATCATAATTCCCACTCTTCACCTGTTCATTTCAGGCCAAGGCAGAGATTTAAGCAACATGTTGGATTCCATTCATTCCTTCATAGTCACGGTGTCCTATAAATTCTAACACTCAAATTTTACTCGAACTCATACCCTCCTCTCCATTTTCACCTTTTTAATGGCTGCATAATTTTACAGGTATTTACATACTATAATATAGGCATTGACTATGTTTACTTATATGAACACAGTTCTAAGAGCATTTCTCTGCTTACATATTTACTTACTTGTATGATAATTTAATACTGTCCTTGAATTCTTATTTTACTAAGTATTCTTTTAATTAATAAACATTATTTTCTAGAAATCTGGGCTTAAAGAAAAATTGAGCAGAAAGTACAGAGCATTTGCAGATACTGCCTGCCATCCCCCTCCCACTGTTTCCCCTATTTAAAAAACCTTGCATTAGTGTGGAACATTTGTTACAATAGATGAACCAATATGGATATTTTATTATTAACTAAAGTTCACAGTTTGCATCAGGGTTTACTATTTGTGTTATACAGTTCCATGGGTACTTACAAATGGATAATGTCATGTATTCACTATTACAGAATCGTACAGAATAGTTTTCTTGCCATAAAAATCCACTCTATCCATCCCTCCTCCCTTGCTCATCCCCCAAATCCTGGAAACAAACCATCTTTTTACTTTCTCCAGAACTTTGCCTTTCTACAATGTCTTATACTGGGAACCATGTATGTAGCTGATTGGCTTATTTTACTTAGCAATGTGCAGTTAATTTTCGTCCATGTCTTTCTATGGCTTGATAGTTCATTCCTTTTCATCACTGAATAATATTCCATTGTCAGGATGTATCATAGTTTGTTTATCCGTTTACCTATTGAAGGACATCTTGATAGATTCTGAGTGTAGTCAATTTTGAATAATGCTGCTGTAATGATTTATGTGTAAGTTTTTATTTTTTTTTTTGTGGTACGCGGGCCTCACACTGTTGTGGCCTCTCCCTTTGCGGAGCACAGGCTCCGGACCGCAGGCTCAGCGGCCATGGCTCACGGGCCTAGACACTCCGTGCGGAGCACAGGCTCCGGACGCGCAGGCTCAGCGGCCATGGCTCACGGGCCCAGCCGCTCCGCGGCATGTGGGATCCTCCCAGACCGGGGCGCGAACCCGGTTCCCCTGCATCGGCAGGCGGACGCGCAACCACTGCGCCACCAGGGAAGCCCTATGTGTAAGTTTTTGTGTAGCTTAACATTTCAATTCACTTGGATAGTTTACCAAGAAGCATGACTGGTGAATTGCATGGGAAGACTATTTCTGTTTAGCCTTGTAAGAAACTAGCAAATTGTCTTCCAAAATAACATTACCATTTTGTATTAGCACCAGCAATGAATGAGAGCTGCTATTGCTCCAGCATTTGTTGTCAGTGTTTTCAGTTTTAGCCTTTTAAAGAGTTGTACAATGGTATCTCACTGTTGTTTTAACTTATAACTCCCTCTCCACCCTTTGGTGTGGTATCTATTTGGATCTTTTGCCCATTTTTAAAGTGAACCCACATTAAACCCACTTTTAATTTTCTTATTGTTGACTTTTACCCATTCTTTGTATATTTTGGATATAAGTCCTTTATTAGATATGCATTTTACAAACATTTTCTCCTTCTTTTCATTCTTTTAAGTGTCTTTTCTACAGCAGAAGTTTTTCATTTTAATGAAGTCCATCTTATCAGTATTTTCTTTGATGGATCATGTTCTGGTTGTTGTACCTTAAGTCATAGCCAAACCCAAGGTTACCAACATTTTCCCTTATGTTATCTTCTAAGAGTTTTATAGTGCTGTGTTTCACATGTAAGTCTGTGATCCCTTTTGAGTTAATTTTTTTAAACATCTTTATTGGAGTATAATTGCTTTACAATGGTATGTTCGTTTCTGCTTTACAACAAAGTGAATCAGTTATACATTTGCATTTCTCTAATTAGTGATGTTGAGCATCCTTTCATGTGTTTGTTGGCAATCTGTATATCTTCTTTGGAGAAATGTCTATTTAGGTCTTCTGCCCATTTTTGGATTGGGTTGTTTGTTTGTTATTGAGCTGCATGAGTTGCTTATAAATTTTGGAGATTAATCCTTTGTCAGTCGCTTCATTTACAACTATTTTCTCCCATTCTGAGGGTTGTCTTTTGGTCTTATTTATGGTATCCTTTGCTATGGAAAAGCTTTTAAGTTTCATTAGGTCCCATTTGTTTGTTTTTGTTTTTATTTCCATTTCTCTAGGAGGAGGGTCAAAAAGGATCTTACTGTGATTTATGTCATAGAGTGTTCTGCCTATGTTCTCCTCTAAGAGTTTGATAGTGTCTGGCCTTGAGTTAATTTTTAACTCAATTAACTCAAATGTTTTTGAGTTTAACTCAAACTCAAATTTTTAACTCAATTTTAAAGTGTAACATCTGTGTCTAGGTTCATTTTTTTTTTTCCTTTTTGCAGGTGGATGTCTAGTTGTTTCAACATTTATTGAAAACACTTTCATTTCTCCATTAAACTGAGTTTACTGCATGTCAACAATCAGTTGACTATATTTGCGAGAGTCTATTTCTGGGCGCCTATGTTGTTCCCTTGACCTAATTATCTTTTTTTTTTTTTTTTTTTTTTTTTTTTTTTGCCAATACCACACTGTCTTGATTACTGTAGCTTTATAGTAAGTCTTGAAGTCAGGTAGTGTCAGTTCTCCAACATTGTTCTTCTCCATCAATATTGTGTTGACTATTCTGGGTGTTTTGCCTCTCCATATAAACTTTGGAAACAATATATCAATATCCACAAAATGAGTTGCTGGAATTTGGACTGGAACTGAATCTTTAGATTAAGTTGAAAAGAACTGATATCTTGATAAAATATTGAATCATCTTATCCATGAATACGGAACATATCTCCACTTATTTATTTATATTTTTTGTGGTACGCGGGCCTCTCACTGTTGTGGCCTCTCCCGTTGCAGAGCACAGGCTCTGGACGCACAGGCTCAGCGGCCATGGCTCACGGGCCCAGCCGCTCCGCAGCATGTGGGATCTTCCTGGACCGGGGTATGAACCCATGTCCCCTGCATCGGCAGGCGGATTCTCAACCACTGCGCCACCAGGGAAGCCCTCCACTTATTTAGAGCTTACTTCTTTGATTACTTTTTATCAGAGTTTTACAGGTTTTTTCACATAGATCTTGTTTATCTTGTTAGATTCATACCTATTTCTCTTTTTTCAATGTTAATGTAAATAGCATTATGTTTTTAATTACAAATTCCAGTTATTTGTTACTGGTATAATGAGAAAGCAAATAACTTTTGTATATCAATTTTATATGCTGAACCTTGCTACATTCATTTATTACTTCCAGCAGTCTTTTTGTTATTGTTAATTCTTTCATATTTTCTACTTAGACAATCATATCGTCTGTAAACTAAGTCAGTTTTATTTCTATCTTCCCAGTCTGTAAATCTTTTATTTCATGGCTTACTGAATGTTGAATAAGAGTGGTATAAAAGGACATCCTGGCCTTTTTCATGATTTTAGCAGGAAAGTTTCTAGTTTCTCACTATCAGGTATGATGTTATTTGTAGGACTTTTGTAGATGTTCTTTACCAAGTTGAGGACGATCCCCTTCTATTATAGTTAGCTGAGAGGTTTTTATCATGAATAGGTGTTGGATTTTGTCAAATGCATTTTCTATATCTATTAATATGATTCTATAATTGTTCTTCTTTAGCCCATTAATGTGATGAATTACAATACTTGATTTTTGATGTTTAATAAGTCTTGCAGACCCACTTGGTGGTAGTGTATAATTGTGATACATTGTTGGATTCAATTTCATAATATTTTGTTGAGGACTCTGCATCTAAGTTCATGAGAAATATTAGTCTGTAGTTTTCCTTTCCCGCGATGTCTGGCTGGTATTACGGTAATGCTAGCCTCATAGAGTGAGTTACATAGTATTCTCTCTGCTTCTATTTCCTGGAAAATATTATAGAGAAGTGGTGAAATTTCATCCTTAAATATTAGGTAGAATTTCTTTCAGCTTAATTAGTGTATAACTGACAAGTTGTAAGATATTTAAAATGAAAAACATAATGACTAAATATAGGTATATACTGCAAAAGGATTCCCCACATCAAGTTAATTAACACAGTTATCACCTCACATATTTACTTTTTTTGTTGTTTTGTTTTGGTGAGAACATTGGAGTTCTACTCTCTTAGCAGTTATCATTTATATAATAGTGTAATCAACTATAGTCACATTGTTATATACTAGATGCTCAGACTATTCATCTTACAATTGAAAGTTTGTACCCTTTTATCAACCTCTATTTCTTCACCCTCCCAGCCCTGGCAATAATGTTTCTACTCTCTGTTTCTAAGAGTTCAACTTCTTTTGTTAGATTCCACATATAAATGATACCATGAAGTATTTGTCTATCTGGTCTATTTCATTTTGCATAATGTCTTCTAGGTTCATCCATGATTTTGCAACTGATCAGGATTATCTTCTTTTTTTAATGGATGAATAATATTCCACTGTGTGTATGGGGTGTGTGTGTGTGTGTGTGTGTGTGTGTGTGTGCATAATTTAGCTATTCATCCATTAATAGACACTTAGATTGTTTCCATATCTTGACTATTTTGATTAACGCTGTAATGAATGCAAAAGTATACATAACTCTTCAAGATATTGATTCCTTTGAATATACATCCAGAAGTAGAATTGCTGGATCATATGGTAGTTCTATTTTTAATTTCTTGAGGAACCTCCTTACTGTTTTCCATAGTGGCTGTACCAGCTTACATTCCCACCAACAGTACACAAGGGTTCCCTTTTCTCCACATCCTTGCCAGCATTTGTTATCTCTTGTGTCTTTTTTTTAATAGAAGTATAGTCGATTTACAATGTTAAGTTAGTTTCTGGTGTACAGCAAAGTACAGCTATACATATATTTTATACACACACACACACACACACACATATATTATTTTCCATTATGGTTTATTACAAGATATTGAATATAGTTCCCTGTGCTATACAGTACGACTTTTTTATTTATCTATTTTATATATAGTAGTTTGTATCTGCTAATCCCAAACTACTAATTTATCCTTCTCCCATCCCCTTTCCCCCTTGGTAACGATAAGTTTGTTTCCTATGTCTGTGGGTCTACTTCTGTTTTGTAAATAAGTTCATTTGTATCATATTTTGGATTCCACATATAAGTGATATATGGCATTTGTCTTTCTCTGCCTGATTTACTTTATTTACTAGTATGATAACCTCTAGCTCCATCCATGTTGCTGCAAATGGCATTATTTCATTCTTTTTTTATGGCTGAGTAGTATTCTATTGTATATATATACCACATCTTCTTTAACCATTGATCTGTTGATGGACATTTAGGTTACTTCCATGTCTTGGCTATTGTAAATAGTGCACTATGAACACTGGGGTGCATGTATATTTTCAAATTAGAATTTTCTCTGGATATATACCCTATCTCTTATCTTTTTGATGATACCACTCTAACGTGTAAGGTAATATCTCATTGTAGTTTTGATTTGCATTTCCTTAAAGATTTGTGATGTTGAACATCTTTTCATTTACATGTTGCTCACTTTTATGTCTTCTTTGGAAAAATGTCTATTCAGTTCCTCTGCCCATTTTTTAATCAGATTGTTTCTTTGCTATTGAGTTGTATGAGTTCTTTGTATTTTTTGGATATTAACCCCTTACCAGATACATGATTTGCAAATATTTTCTCCAATTCCATTGGTTGCTTTTTCATTCTGTTGATGGTTTCTTTGCTGTACAGAAAGTTTTGAGTCTGATGAATTCCCACTTGTTTATTCTTGATTTTATTGCCTTCGCTTTTGGTGTCAACTCCAAAAAATCACCTCCAAGACCAATGTCAAAGAAGTTACCCCCTATGTTTTCTTCTAGGAGTGTTATAGATTCAGTCTTATATTCAGGTCTCTAATCCATTTTGAGTTGATTTGTGTCTATGGTGTAAGACAGAGAACCAGTTTCATTCTTTTGCATGTGGCTGTCCAGTTTCACCAAAACCACTTATTCAAGAAACTATCCTTTCCTCATTGTATATTCTTGGCCCCTTTGTCATAAATTAATCGACCATACATGTATAGGCTTATTTCTGGGATCTCCAATCTGTTCCAATTATCTATTTGTCTGTTTGTAGGCCAATACCATACTGTTTTCATTACGATAGCTTTATAATATAATTTGAAATCAGGAAGTATGTTGTTTCCAGCTTTGTTCTTTCTCAAGATTGCTTTGGATTTTCAGAGTCTTTTGTGGTTCCATACAAATTTTAATATTTTTTTCAATTTCTGTAAAAAGAAGTAACATTCTGATAGGGATTGCATGGAATCTGAAGTTCACTTTGCGTAACTTGGACGTTTTAACAATATTAATTCTTCCAATTAATGAACATTGACTATCTTTCCATTTACTTTTGTCTTGTTCAACTTCTTTCAACTGGGCCTGGTGTTTTATATTTTCGAAAGCCATTAATTATTGATTCAATTTCTTCAACAGATATAAGACTATTTAGATTATTACTACTTGTGTGAGTTTTGGTAAATTGTGTCTTTGAAAAAATTGGTTCGATTTATGTAGGCTGTTAATTTGTGGATATAGAGTTCCTCATAATATGCCCTTATTAATCTTTTAATGTCCATGGAATCAGTAGTGATGGCCCCTTTTTCATTTACGATATTAGTAATTTGTGTCTTTTCTCTTTTATTATTGGTCAGCCTAACTCAAAGTTTATCAATTTTATTGATCTTTCTAAAAACCCATGTTTGGTTTCATTGGTTTTCTCCTTTGCTTTTCTGTTTTCAATTATTTCTGCTCTAATTTTTCTTTTTTTTTGATTATTTTGGATTTAATTTGCTCTTCTTTCCCTAGTTTCCTAAGGTAGAAGCTTAGATTACTGATCGTGAAATTTCTTTTGGAATTTATGCAATTAATGCTATAAATTTCCCTATAAGCAGTGCTTTCACTGATGCCACAAATTTTAGTAAGTTATACTTTATTTTAATTTAGTACTGTTTAATTTCTCTTGAAACTTTTTCTTTTACCCAAGTGTTTTTCTGAAGTGTGCTGATTAATCTCCAAATATTTGGGGATTTTCTAGCTATCTTTCTGTTATTTATTTCCAGGGTTTAATTCCATTTGGTCTGAGAGCAAGCTTTATGTGATTTGTATTCTTCAAAATTTTTTAAGATATGCTTTAATACTCAAAACATGGTCTGTCTTGGTGAATGTTCTTATGACCTTGAGAAGAATATGTATTACGCTGTTGTTAGATGAAGTATTCTATAAATGTCAATTTGATCTAGCTGATTGATAGGACCATTCAGTTCAACAATATCCTTACTAATTTTCTGCCTCCTGGATCTGTCAATTACTGATAGAGGGGTTTACTAAGAGATTTTATCAGGAAGAGATGTGGCCTTACATAAAATACCTTTTTAGTATCTTTTTAAATACTCATGCATTTTTTTCTCACCTGATCTATTACAGTAGTGAATAATTTTAAACAACTTTCTAATACTAATTATCCTTGCATTCTTAACATTACTTTATCCCTGCTTTCTATGCACTTCTGGATTTTGTTTCATATTTTATTATTTATGATTTTTACATCAATATTTGTCTTTAATTGTTCAGGGATTTTATGGTTTCTCTAGTTTTCTTTTTAAACTTAATTTCAGCTACTATACATTTTTCCATAGTTTTAACACATTTATTAAATCTAATGACTTTCATAAAGAGCCTGGCACACCTGAGGGAATCATGAGTTTAGTAAATATTGGCTAACCTCATTTTATGACCAAATCTCTCTTTTTCTGTTGCTCTAATATTTATTTCATCAATTGTTATTATCTTTGTTTTTTACATCTTTATTGGAGTATAATTTCTTTACAATGGTGTGTTAGTTTCTGCTTTACAACAAAGTGAATCAGCTGTACATATACATATATCCCCATATCTCCTCCCTCGCATCTCCCTCCCACCCTCCCTATACCACCCCTCAAGGTGGACACAAAGCTCTGAGCTGATCTCCCTGTGCTATGCGGGTGCTTCCCACTAGCTATCTATTTTACATTTGGTAGTGTATATATGTCCGTGCCACTCTCTCACTTCATCCCAGCTTACCCTTCCCCCTCCCCATGTCCTCAAGTCCATTCTCTACGTCTGCATCTTTATTCCTGTCCTGCCCCTAGGGTCTTCAGAACCTTTTTTTTTTTTTTAAGTTTTTGTATCATTGTTATGTTGACTTCACAAAAATTAACTGAGATATTTTCCATTTTTCTCTATGGTATGGAGTAGTTTAAATTATACAGAAATTATCTGTTTCATGAAAGCCTGAATGAATTCACTGGTAAAATCATGTGAATCTTCCCCAGTTTTAAGAAGTCTTTAATAACTTTCTCATTTTTTTCATAGTTATGTCAATTTTCTTTATCTTCTTTTCTTTTTTTAATATTTATTTAGTTGGTTGCACTGGGTCTTAGTTGCAGCACGTGGGCTCCTTAGTTGTGGTTCATGGCTCCTTAGTTGTGGCTCACTGGCTCCTTAGTTGCAGCACACAGGCTCCTTAGTTGTGGCATGCAAACCCTTAGTTGTGGTATGCACCTGGGATCTAGTTCCCTGACCAGGGATTGAACCCAGGCCCCCTGCATCGGGAGTGCCGAGTTTTATCCACTGTGCCACCAGGGAAGTCCTCTTTATCTTCTTGAATCACTTTTTAAATCACATATTTTCCTATAGACCATCAAATTTATTAGCACAGTTATACAAAGTAGTCTCGGTATTTCATTTCCTCTGATTATGAATTTCAAGTAATTGTGATTTATTTCTTCCTTCCTTTCTCCTTCCTTTCCTGCATTCCATCCTTTTTTCATTCCTTTCTTCCTTCCTTCTAATTAGGGAAAGTAAATGATTATTTTTAAAATTGCAACACACCTTTGCTTGAAGTCTCTCAAAGACTTTAGTAGGATAAAGTCCAAATTATCTATCATTATATAACAAAGTGCTTCACAATTGATATTTACCTACTTCTCTATGTCATTGCTACCCTTATTCTACACCAAAGAATTATGATTTTATTTCATTATTTCATCTTTTTACATGAAGTTGCCTCACCTAAAAATGTCCCTTACTCCCTCCTCATCCTTTCTCCACCTGGACACCTCCTGCTGCTCCCAAGATACTCCTGCTGGACACCTCCTACTGGACCTTTTCTGGTAAGTCCTCCCTGAAGGTCTCACAGCTGAGATAAGTACCACTCACCTCTTCTTCTAGACCTGTCAATGTTGATTTCCCTTGGAGCTCAATCCTCACACCCTTTCCCTATCTATATTAAATTCCCAGAAGAAAGCCAGATCCATGGCATAAAATACCATCTTTACACTTATGAATTCTAAATTTTTATGTCCAGCTATGACTTTATCCTGTTAATTTAATCTCTATGATAAATGACTAATAAATACCTCAAGCTTAATATGCGAAAAATGGAAATCTTGATTCTACTGCCACTCCCCAAAACTGTTATTTTCTCACTGTTCCCCATCTTAGTTAATTCAGTTTGCTTAGTTTAAGTATCTTGGAATTATTCTTGACTCCATTCTTTCTCTTATAATCTCATACCTAATCTAGCAATAAAACTTGCCATCTCTATCTTCAAAAATATTTCTTACCACTTCCAACCTTACCACTGTAGTCCAAGTGACCATTATCTCTTACCTAGACTACTGCAATGACCTTCAAATTGGATTCTCTTCTTCCACTCTTACTGACCTATAGTATATTTTCCACATAGCAACTAGGGTTCCCCATCATAAATCAGGTTATCACCACCATTTCCAGTCTTCTAATGACCTCATATTTCATTTCAAAATAAAATAAAAAGTATTTATTGGGGCCTACAAGTCCAGAAATCATATGACTCCTGACGATCTTGTCTCTTACCACCCTTACCAATGATAAATACATCACTGCCAGACTGATCCCCTTGCATACTGATCACCTTGAATACACCAATACCTTCTACCATATTGTTACCTCTGACTGGACTGCTTATCTATCAGAAATCCAAGTGATTCAATTTCTTACTTCATTCAGTTCATTTATTTTTCTTCCTAGCTCTTACCACTACCTGAGATTATGTTAAATTTTGTGTTTGTGTATCATCTATCACCCTCACTAGAATATAAGTTGTGTAAAGTCAGGAGACTGGTTTATTGCCTGGTATGTAGCAGATGCTTTATAAAAAATTGGAGAATCAGTGAGAGATTTAATGTATTTATTATATTATTCCAGCATTTTTTGCACAGTTCTTTATAGAACTTACAGTGTCTGTCTTCCCCATAGATTATAGACTCTAAATCCAAGAACTAAGTATTTTCTCTTCCATATTTTATAGTAGGTACACAAGCAATATTTGTGATGGGGTAAATTAATAAATACCTTCATTCTATTTTGTAAGTGAGGGAATTCTTATAAACAAGGAAAGCTAAGGATACCAGCTTCATTAGGTCACATATGGTAGAAACAAGAAGGAACTCTGCAAGAAAATACCTTGAAGACTTTCTGATTGTTTTTGCCCCTTTTTCAGCATTAAGGTTTCCATCTGCAAGTGAAAGTTTTCTGGAAACAGTAGCTTAGGAAAATACACAATATGTAGCTGTTATAATTGCCATGTTTATACTGAGTTCTGGGTTAGATGGTTTGAAACAGTCCTGGTAAAAATAAACTTTCAATGTGTTTTAAGCAATCAGTGTTTTCAATAAGCACTGTCAACATGACCTTTAGTGGTCTCCAGAACTTCTCCTTTACTAAGTATTTAACTGGCTGCTCAACCTCTATGGCTTCCTGTCTGCCTTTAATTTTCCCTCAGCAATTTTAATGCTGGAACAACAAAATACACAAGCCACCCTTTGGGAGGATTTCTGACCATAATTTAAAAGCCCTTGAAATAAGAAAATTGAGATGGATTAGGGGAAGAATAGCAGTACATATTACATATTCCCCATAGGATAAACAAGTATAAATGAACATCACATTCTAACTCTCTAACTCCTATTTTCTATTGAACACTTAACTATAAGTGTCTCCCTCATTTTCTTTCCTAGAGAAATTTTGGCTTCCACATGTAGAAATCACGTAGAAATATTTTGATAAAATTATTACCCATGCTCCATAATAATGCTAATATTGAGTACTTATAATTCCTATTAAACTATCTAAGGAAGGTCATCCTGAAATTCTTAAAGCTCTTGGCATTTTTTTTTTTTTTTTTTTTTTTTTTTGTCCCTCAGCTGTGGCCTCTCCCGTTGCGGAGCACAGGCTCCGGACGCACAGGCCCAGTGGCCATGGCTCACGGGCCCAGCCGCTCCGCGGCACGTGGGATCCTCCCAGACCGGGGCGCGAACCCGGTTCCCCTGCATCGGCAGGCGGACGCGCAACCACTGCGCCACCAGGGAAGCCTTGTCATATTTTCATACTAATAATTGGGGCCTCTTTATGAAATAAGTCTTTCCTTCACTAAAAGTGTATCAGTATTACTACAAGGAGACATCATTGAAAAGTTTACAAGTAAAGAGAGCAACATAATATCATGCAAAATTAATTCTGTTGTAAGTAATTTTATAGGGAATTTGAAACAACCCATGGTCACATCATGAATGTGTAACTCATCTAGCAGCTAACCTAATCATAAACATAAAGAATATCTTGTTGTTACACATCTCACTTTTTCCATTTTTTCAGCTTCACTGAGGTGCAACTGAAAACAAAATTATAAGACATTTAAAATACATATTGTGGTGATTTGATATAAAAATATATTGTGAAAGGATTTCTTTTCTATCATCTAGTTATTTAACACATTCATCACCTCACATATTTATCATTTTTTTAGTAAGAACATTTAAGTTCTATCCTCTTAGCAAATATTATACAATACAGTATTATCAACTATAGAAACCATGTTTTACATTAGATTCTCAGACCTTATTCCTCTTATAGCTGAAAGTCTGTACCCCTTTTACCAACTTCTCTCTATTGCCAAACCCACTCTCCCAGTACCTGGCAACCACTTTTCTACTGTTTATATGAGTTTGATTTTTTTTTAAAGATTCAAATGGCAGGATTTCCTCATTTTTCATCACTGAATAATATTCATATATACATCTATATACACACATACACACATATATATGGATACATATATGGAGAAAATGTATATAACATTTTCTTTATCCATTTATCTGTTGATGGACACTTAGGTTGTTTCCATATCTTGGCTATTATGATTAATTCTGCAGTGAACATGGAAGTATACATAACTCTTCAAGATAATGATTTCAATCCCTTTCAATACACACTCAGAAGCAGAACTGCCAGATCACACAGTAGTTCTATTTTTAATTTCTTGAGGAAGCTCCATACTGTTTTCCATAGTGGCTATACCAGCTTACATTCCCACTAACAGTGTACAAGGTTCCCTTTTCTCCACATCCTTGCCAGTATATGTTATCTCTTGTATTTTTGATGATAGCCATTCTAACATGTGTTTATCTCAGGTATTATCTCACTGCAGTTTTGGCTTGCTTTTATTGAAAAGACTATCCTGTCCTCATTGTATATTCTTGGCCCCTTTGTCATAAATTAATTGACAATATATGCATGGATTTATTACTGGGTTCTCCAATCTGTTCCACTGATCTGTATGTATGCCAATACCATACCGTTTTGATTACTATAGCTTTATAATATAATTTGAAACCAGGAAGTGTGATGCTTCTAGCTTTGTTCTCTCTCAAGATTGCATTGGCCAGGATCTTTCATATTTTTTTTCTTGGAACAGAAAAAAGAGCAGATCATACCAACAATTTTTATATGTCATAAAATATAATAAGCAATATGAATCAAATTGGATTTCTTCTCTTAAATCCATTCTCAAGGGAAGGTACCAATAAATAGGGAAAGAGAACAAAATGATCGAAAAAAGGAGATACCATAAGCATAAATCATGATTTCAACTCTATCGCTTCATATCTAATTAACAACTTCTAGATTTCAAAAGGGTGACATAGATTTGTTTCAGAACTAAAATAATCAAACAATAACAATGATAACAAACTCCCAAAGCATACATGTTGGCCATTATGTCAGAATCTACCATTTTAGTTTAAGATATTGCCCTGTTACTCTTTCTGCTTTATATTTATTTAAAGCTCATATGGCAATATAAATGAGTTTCCTAAGGGTCTTTACTCTCCAGAAACTCATCTACCATCACTTATTCTTTTGCTCTATAAGAGTGTCATTTTTTCCATTTAATCCAACACTGCATCAAAACTAGTCCTGTGGCCTTGTAAGAGGATTATAAAATTGCTAACTACAATAGCAAGGGACAGAAATTCCTCACTAAAATGTAAAGTTAAAAGAAAAAAAAACTGGACCCAGGACACAGAAAAGAGAGGATAGCTAAATTAAAATTTTTAAATTGCTGTTGATTTCAGCTGCAACCACTCTTTTCTAAACCATATTTAAAAATACTTGACTGTCAGGTGGTCAACTGAGGAAATAGTCATTTTCATGAACGAAATATAAGGAAGATTTAGTGGACACAGCTGTAGACCATTTTTAGTTTAAACACCCCAAAATTAGCATTGGTATTTGTTTTTCTAAGGAAATCATAAGGACTTATTCTGAAGACCATGTATGACTTATGGGAGAAACAAAGCCGTGTTAGATAGAATGCCCCAGCACACAAGAAGCACTTCTACAGTAATGTAGGGCTTTCTCACCTTAAAAGTCGTGGTGCCATAAAGCTTTGTGGTGTGGACTGTCTCTGGAAGCACATTAGTGATATTGGTGATGAATTCTTCCAAGTACTTACAGGATTTCTCCAAGTGTGTTGTATTGATAATAATCTGGACAAGCTGGAAAATAACAAGAACATGTAAGAGTAATTTGACTATTCACCCTAGGATGAATGGCTCAATATGAATCTGATGGTACAAGAAAAACAAAAGGCATAATGGCAGAGGCCATCTGTATTCTATAAAAAGTTAATGTTAGAGCACAGGCTTAAGTATCACTTCCTCTGTGAAGACTTCCCAAAGCATCTTGTATTTCCCCCTAATATAGGAGCAATTGTCACTATTTTAAACCTGTTTTCTTCTGTTCAAAATAAAGACTAGACTAAGGTCAAAAACTGATAGTGTTTAGCATAGTACCTGGCAATAAATAATTGCCAAATGCATGAAATAAGTGAACTCCAATTAAAAGAACAAGAATGACTGAAATGTCAAGAAGTTTCAAAATTAGGCATGATGAACACAGGAATGTTGGAACAGGTTGCAGTATATTAACAAACTGCATTAGTTTGTGAAAGAAAAAAACATGAGCACTGAAGTCAGAGAAACCAGGGAGCAACTACTTACAAAATTATTGATATTGAGAAAGTTACTTAACTTCTCTAAGCCTTTTTCTTTACACATAAAATGTTAATAATAATTTCTAAATCACAGAATTATTATGAAAATTAAATATTCTTTAGTTAACACTATTTTCCTTTTCTTACAGAGTAGATCCTTAAACAAGGCAGTACTGTTAAGATAAAAAGTCATCTATAAATTACTTTGAGAGGAGGATAAGGAAGAATACTACTGTCTGTAAACAATTAAAGTCTGTAAAGCACTGAACAATTCATTTTCTTAGATAGTCCTCCCAGCAACCTGAAGAAGCAAGTTGAGTGGGCATAATTATTACTTCCATTCTATTATAAGAGAAAAAAGAAAAAATGAACTGATTTACTCTAGATCATGTAACATTAAAACTGGGATTCAAATCCAAGTAATCAACCTTCAAGTTATGGACCTCATTCAGATTCAACGGAGAAACTAAACCCTTTACAGACAAGCAAAAGTTAAGAGAATTCAGCACCACCAAACCAGCTTTACAACAAACGCTAAAGGAACTTATCTAGGCAGGAAACAAAAGAGACGGAAAAGACCTACAAAAACAAACCCCAAACAACTAAGAAAATGGTAACAGGAACATTCATATCGATAATTACCTTCAATGTCAATGGATTAAATGCTACAACCAACAGACACACACTGGCTGAATGGATAAAAAAACAAAACCTATACATATGCTGTCTACAAGAGACCCACTTCAGACCTAGGGACACATACAGACTGAAAGGGAAGGGATGGAAAAAGATATTCCATGCAAATGGAAATCGTAAGAAAGCTGGAGTAGCAATTCTCATATCAGACAAAATAGAGCTTAAAATAAAGACTATTACAAGAGACAAAGAAGGACACTACAAAATGATCAAGGTATCAATCCAAGAAGAAAATATAATAATTGTAAATATTAATGTACCCAACATAGGAGCACCTCAATACATAAGGCAAATGCTAACAGACATAAAAGGGGAAATCAACAGTAACACAGTAATAGCAGGGGGCTATAACACCCCACTGTCACCAATGGACAGATCAACCAAAATGAAAATAAATAAGGAAACACAAGCTTTAAATAACATTAAACAAGTGGACCTAATTGATACTTATATGACATTCCATCCCAAAACAACAGAATACACTTTTTTCTCAAGTGCTCATGGAACATTCTCCAGGATAGATCATATCTTGGGTCACAAATCAAGCCTTGGTAAATTTAAGAAAATTGAAATCATATCAGGTATCTTTTGCGACCAGAGCACTATGAGACTGGATATCAATTACAGGAAAAAATCTGTAAAGAATACAAACACATGGAGGCTAAACAATACACGATTTAATAACCAAGAGATCACTGAAGAAATAAAAGAGGAAATCAAAAAAATACCTAGAAACAAATGACAATGAAAACACGACAACTCCAAACCTACGGGATGCAGCAAAAGCAGTTCTAAGAGGGAAGTTTATAGCAATACAATCCTACCGCAAAAAACAAGAAACATCACAAATAAACAAGCTAACCTTACACCTAAAGCAGTTAGAGAAAGAAGAACAAAAAAACTCCCAAAGTTAGCAGAAGGAAAGAAATCATAAAGGTCAGAGTCACAAATCAAGCCTTGGTAAATTTAAGAAAATTGAAATCATATCAGGTATCTTTTGCGACCAGAGCACTATGAGACTGGATATCAATTACAGGAAAAAATCTGTAAAGAATACAAACACATGGAGGCTAAACAATACACGATTTAATAACCAAGAGATCACTGAAGAAATAAAAGAGGAAATCAAAAAAATACCTAGAAACAAATGACAATGAAAACACGACAACTCCAGACACTGCAGAAATACAAAGGATCATGAGAGATTACTGCAAGCAACTATAAGCTAATAAAATGGACAATCTGGAAGAAATGGACAAATTCTTAGAACAGCACAACATTCCAAGACTGAACCAGGAAGAAACAGAAAATATAAACAGAGCAATCATAAGCACTGAAATTGAAACTGTGATGAAAGATCTTCCAACAAACAAAAGCCCAGGACCAGATGGCTTCACAGGCGAATTCTACCAAACATTTAGAGAAGAGCTAACACCTATCCTTCTCAATCTCTTCCAAAATAGAGCAGAGGGAGGAACATGCTGAAACTCATTCTACAAGCCCACCATCACCCTGATACCAAAACCAGACAAAGATGTCACAAAAAAAGAAAACTGCAGGCCAATAACAATGATGAACATACATGCAAAAATCCTCAACAAAATACTAGCAAACAGAATCCAACAACACATTAAAAGGATCCTACACCATGATCAAGTGGGCTTATCCCAGGAATGCAAGGATTCTTCAATATACGCAAATTAATCAATGTGATAAAACATATTAACAAATTGAAGGAGAAAAACCATATGATCATCTCAATAGATGCAGAAAAAGCTTTTGACAAAATTCAACACCCATTTATGATAAAAAAAAAAAAACTCTCTAGAGAGTGGCATAGAGGGAACCGACCTCAACATAATAAAGACCATATATGACAAAACCACACCCGACATCATTCTGAATGGTGAAAAGCTGAAAGCATTTCCTCTAAGATCAGGAACAAGACAAGGTTGCCCACTCTCACCACTATTATTCAACACAGTTTTGGAAGTTTTAGCCACAGCAATCAGAGAAGAAAAAGAAACAAAAGGAATCCAAAATAGAAAAGAAGTAAAACGTCACTGTTTGCAGATGACATGGTATTATACACAGAGAATCCTAAAGATGCAACCCAGAAGACCACTAGAGCTAATCAATGAATTTGGTAGAGTAGCAGGATACAAAATTAATGCACAGAAACCTCTTGCTTTCCTATACACCAATGATGAAAAATCTGAAAGAGAAATTAAGGAAACACTCCCATTAACCACTGCAACAAAAAGAATAAAATACCTAGGAA
>NC_041225.1:86997226-86997327 GCF_002837175.3 Physeter macrocephalus
ATAAGACACTGATGAAAGAAATTAAAGATGATACAAACAGATGGAGAGATAGTCCATGTTCTTGGATTTGAAGAATCAACATTGTGAAAATGACTCTGCTA
>NC_041225.1:86997393-86997727 GCF_002837175.3 Physeter macrocephalus
CGCGGGCCTCTCACTGTTGTGGCCTCTCCCGTTGCCGAGCACAGGCTCCAGATGCGCAGGCTCAGCGGTCATGGCTCACGGGCCCAGCCACTCTGCAGCATGTGGGATCTTCCCGGACCGGGGCACGGACCCATGTTCCCTGCATCGGCAGGCGGACTCTCAACCACTGTGCCACCAGGGAAGCCCCTAGCCAAAGCAATCTTGAGAAAAAAAAAAACAGAGCTGGAGGAATCAGGCTCCCTGAGTTCAGACTACACTACAAAGCTACAGTAATCAAGACAGTATGGTACTGGCACAAAAACAGAAATATAGATCAATGGAACAGGATAGGAAG
>NC_041225.1:86999082-87020915 GCF_002837175.3 Physeter macrocephalus
GCATGTGGGATCTTCCCGGACCGGGGCACGAACCCATGTTCCCTGCATCGGCAGGCGGACTCTCAACCACTGTGCCACCAGGGAAGCCCCTAGCCAAAGCAATCTTGAGAAAAAAAAAAACAGAGCTGGAGGAATCAGGCTCCCTGAGTTCAGACTACACTACAAAGCTACAGTAATCAAGACAGTATGCTATTGGCACAAAAACAGAAATATATATCAATGGAACAGGATAGAAAGCCCAGAGATAACCCCATGCACATATGGTCATCTTATATTTGATAAAGGAGGCTAGAAGATACAACAGAGAAAATACAGCCTCTTCAGTAAGTGGTGCTGGGAAAACTTGACAGTTACGTGTTAAAGAATGAAATTAGAACACTTCCTAACACCATACACAAAAGTAAACTCAAAATGGATTAAAGACCTAAATGTAAGGCCAGACACTAAAAAACCCTTAGAGGAAAACATAGGAAGAACACTCTTGACAGAAATCACAGCAAGATCTTTTTAGGCCCACCTCTCTAGGCCCACCTCCTAGAGAAATAGATATAAAAACAAAAATAAACAAATGGGACCTAATGAAACTTAAAACCTTTTTGCACAGCAACGGAAACCATAAACAAGATGAAAAGACAACCCTCAGAATGGGAAAAATATTTGCAAACAAAGCAACTGACAAAGGATTAATCTCTAAAATATACAAGCAGCTCATGCAGCTCAATATCAAAAAAACAAACAACCCAATCCAAAAATGGGCAGAAGACCTAAATAGACATTTCTCTGAAGAAGATATACATATTCCCAACAAACACATGAAAGAATACTCAACATCACTAATCATTAGACAAATGCAAATCAAAACTACAATGAGGTATCACCTCACACCAGTCAGAATAGCCATCATCAAAAAATCTATAAACAATAAATGCTGGAGAGGGTGTGGAGGAAAGGGAACCCTCTTGCACTGTTGGTGGGAATGTAAATTGATACAGCCACTATTGAGAACAGTATGGAGGTTCCTTAAAAAACTAAAAGTAGAACTACCATATGACCAAGTAATCCCACTCCTGGGCATATACCTGAGAAAACCATAATTCCAAAAGAGTCATGTACCACAATAGTCATTGCAGCATTTTTTTTTTTTTGCAGCATTATTTACACTAGCCATGACATGGAAACAATTTAAGTGTCCATTGACAGATGAATGGATAAAGAAGATGTGGAGATATGTACAATGGAATATTACTCAGCCATAAAAAGAAACGAAATTGAGTTATTTGTAGTGAGGTGGATGGATCTAGACTCTGTCATTCAGAGTGAAGTATGTCAGGAAGAGAAAAACAAATATCTTATGCTAACACATATATATGGAATCTAAAACTTTTAAAAATGGTTCTGATGAACCTAGGGGCAGGACGGGAATAAAGTAGCAGATGTAGAGAATGGACTTGAGGACACAGGGAGGGAGAAGTGTAAGCTGGGATGAAGTGAGAGAGTAGCATTTACATATATACACTACCAAATGTAAAATAGATAGCTCTTGGGAAGCAGCTATACAGCACATGGAGATCAGCTTGATGCTTTGTGACCACCTAGCAGGGTGGGATAGGGAGCATGAGAGGAAGATGCAAGAGGGAGGAGATATGGGGATATATGTATACACATAGCTGATTCACTTTGTTTTAGAGCAGAAACTAACACAACATTGTAAAGCAGTTATAATCAAATAAAGATGTTAAAAAAATAGTTTGAATTTAAGACTTTGAGTTTTGGACACAAATTCCATCACCTATAAAATTACCCAAAACATCAGCTTTTTAACTTTAGAGTTAAAAAACACCCACCAAAATAAGCAATTCCTCACCTTCTTCCTTTCAACATGTTTCTCCGGAGGAGGAGGACAAAATTTTTTAAATTTAAATTTAAAAATTTAAATTGTCTACATTAAATCACTCTTCTTCATGAGTGGGAAGGTGGCTAGTGGCAAGGTTGTCATGATAAGGAAGCCAGAAAAGTAAGAGAGTTAATTCGGGGAACTGAAAATTTTCTATTTTAAAATGAGCATTACCTCTAGGGAACACATTCTATCTATCAAAAGAAATCCTAATAATAAGGAGGAATCGTGTCATGTTATAGAAATAAAAAACAGTGGCAGTCAAAGAGAAAATTGTCGTGTTTTGCAGGATATTGGCAGTTAAAAAAAAAAATAAAGAGGCGGCTTCACTGGGTACAGTAGTAATTTCCCATGACTTTTTAAAGATCTGTCAACACAAAAGATCACCATGAATTACATCAATTGGCTGTCAGTCACTTTTGAAATGTTTCATTGCTGAGCATAGAATAGACTATTAAAACACTCTAGGATTACAGTAGATACCATGTCATTTTCAAAGGGAATATTGTCTGTTAATGAGGTCTAAGTGATCTCTACTCCTGAATGACAGCTAACCAAAATCCTTAAAATGGCATGTACAAATGTGAAGGCAGATGCTTTGGAGGTAATTTTGAACTTAAGGGTGAAATAAAGCAATTTCAAGTATCAACTTCCATCAGAGTTTGATCTCCTTTGATATTTTTAACCCCTACTTCCCCCTCTTACAAAAATATATCACTGTAGCCATCCAAACTGTCCTTATTGTTTGAAGGACATGGAACTAACAATGTATTAAGATATTGCTTATATCTTATATAAAGTGGAGTTCTGTGAAACCTGTCCAGAAGAAAAGAAAACACTATAAAGCAAACAAACACCTCTCACAGCTAAATGACAGAAGTCACTTAGGCTAAAAACCATTAAGAAGCAGAAATTTTTTCTGTCTTTCCTTCCTAGTATCAGAGAGAATCTAATAAGGAAGGCACAGACTAGACTGTGGAAGTCACTTCTTTTCCAACCCTGCTCCGATTAGCGCAGCAGAGTCTGAACCATGATCACAGAAGATATTCATATTCTTGACCAACTCCAGGGGAAAAAAAGGCTTCATCTTCTTCAATAGTTCAAAACTAAGCCCTAAATTCCACGAATTTAGGTGTCCATTCCCAATTATAAATTACTTCTGGGGTATACACATCTACTTGTAATTAGGATCAACATTATCTTGTTTCCCAAATCAGAGAATTTAGTACATTGAAGCTCCAAATGGCCTAATCCAAACCAAGAAAATGACTCCTCTCCACACCATCAGTGCCTCTCAAATAGTGATTTGCAGGAAGATGAAGAACTAAATAACAGCCTTGGTTCTCATTCACAAAAATAGGCTATCCATAAGACTACAAGGAATTTTATCTCCATTTCACCCCAGCAAGGGTATAAAAAGCTGTGTCAGCTACTCATTTTATACCTGCTCCAAGACAAATACATAAACTGCTAAAATACTTGGAACTCCTGGTTTCAAATTCAAAGGTCTAGTACAGAGCTTATATTTGAAAAGACTTATGTATAAAATGTTTTAACATAATATTAGCAATATCACTGCTGTTAACAATTGGGGATGAAGACAAATGGTATGTGGGAGATAAATAACACAGGACAGAGCCATATGGTCATCAATCCAGACTATAATAAAAACAAAGGGTGAATACAAATCATTGGTCATTTATTCAGGTCTCCTGGGGCATTATTATAATCATAAAAATATAAGTATTCAATACGGTATCACTACCAGGACCTCTAAATTTCTTTAACTTTGCCCTAAGAACCTACCTACTTACTTTCTTTTTTTTTTTCTTTCTTCTCTCTTTCATTAATTAATAACTCCCACGTGCCATGGAACTGGGATAGAGCTGTCCACAGTTATACACAAGACAAAGTCCCTGGCTTCATGGATATTACAGTAAACACATACACATATAAACATATAGTATGATGGCAGGTGGTAATAAGCACTGAAAATAGAAGGGAGGATAAAGAGTTACATGGGGATGTTAGATATGAGATATTTTGAGATAGGGTGGTCAAGGAGGGCTCCTTAAGGAAATAACATTTGAGTAGGGACTTAAGTGAAGGTATACTGCTATCATCTGTAATAAATAAATTGTTTTAAATCTAATTTATATTTTAAGCCTTTCTATCAATACATTCTTCACAAAGAAAGAGTATCCTTTGATTCATTGTAAACCTTCTTCCAAATTTAACTAATTCTCTGATATTCTGAGATTAATAAACTAGTGGCTTATTTCCTTTCTCTCCATGATATCATTTTTAAATTAGTGTAGTGAAAAAGCAAAGGTTTAGAAAAAAAGAAGTCATGTTTTAAAACTTACTTCAAATCTTTTTTTTAAAATTATAGTTGATATACAATGTTGTATTAGTTTCAGGTGTACAGCAAAGTGATTAAGTTATACATACTTATATATATTTTTTCAGATTCTTTTCCCATATATTGATAGGTTATTACAGAGTATTGAGTAGAGTTACCTGTACTATACAGCAGGTCCTTGTTGATTATCTATTCTATACATAGTAGTGTGTATATGTTAATCCCAATCTCCTAATTTATCCCTCCCCCCAACTTTCCCCTCTGGTAACCATAAGTTTCTAAGTCTGTGAGTCTGTTTCTATTTTGTAAGTAAGTTCATTTGCATCATTTTTTAGATTTCACATATAAGTGATATCATTTGATATTTGCCTTTGTCTGACTTCCTTCACATAGTATGATAATCACTAGGTCCATCCTTGTTGCTGCAAATGGCATTATTTCATTCTTTTTATGGCTGAGTAATAATAGTCTGTTGTATAAATATACCACATCTTCTTTATCCATTCATCTGTTGATGGACATCTAGTTTTCTTCCATGTCTGGGCTATTGTAAATAGTGCTGCTATAGACACTGGGGTGCACATATCTTTTCAAAGTATGGTTTTCTCTGGATGTATGTCCAGGAGTGGGATTGCAGGATCATAGGGTAGCTCTATTTTTAGTTTTTTAAGGAACCTCCATACTGTTCTCCATAGTGCTGTACCAATTTATATTCCCACCAACGGTGTAGGAGGGTTCCTTTTTCTCCACACTCTCTCCAGCATTGATTAATTGTAGACTTTTTGATCTTATTTTTAAAAGAAAATGTATTTCAAAATTTATCTCCAATTTCATTTGCAAACTACTTACTGGTTGAGTGGCCTTAAGCAAAGTTACTGTCTTTCATCACCTTAAAATTGAAATAATAACATCAATGTCATATCAAGGAAATAATAAATATATTATAAATAATTAAATATAAATACTAATATAAAGAATAAAGTACTGTGTGTAAAATATACCAAATTCATGGGAGCTATTATTGATATGGAGTTACTACTTATTATAGATCCAGCTAAAAGTGGCTTATATGGCTTAAGAAAATATATAACCATGCTGGCTAGTCTCACTTTAATTTATATCCACTAGCCAAAGTGGACACTTAATGCTATGAATTAATCACATAATCAGTCATGAACTAATTCTCTTTTTCATACACCCAGAGATACCGTCTCTTCTCCAGAGATACCTTAAACCCAACATTTGTCTCCACTTTTAGCTGAAGACCTTTCTTTCACTGGGAAAACTGAGCATTTGGAGAGGGCCACCATAACATATACACAACCACCACCATCTGCATCCACATACTCTTGATTCTCATCTGTTATCAGAGGTGAACTTTACACTACCTAAAACCAATCTCTTTAATTGTGCATGAGATTCTAAACTCTCTCTCCTACTTAAGCACAGTACTCCAGAGATTTCCCCCTTTCTTCTATATCATCAGCTTTTTGCTTTCTATTGCATCATTCTCATCATAAATAACATGCTTCTCCTATTAAACTTCTCCTATTAAAAAAAAAAGCTTTTTATTAACCGACCTCGCCTGCCAGCTACGACCTCATTTCCTTACTTAACCTCTGTAACAAAATTCCCTGAAAGAGTTGTCTTATATACAGTCTCCAATTCCTCTCTCCCCATTCTTTAAAATTTTTAATATAAATAAATGCTTTATTTAAAACAGTTCTATATTTACAAAATAGGTGCAAACAGTTCCCAAACAAACCACACCCAGTTCCCCCTACTGTTTACATCTTACATTACTATGGTATGCTTGCCATAACTAAGGAACCGACATCAGTACATTACTATTAACTGAACAACACACTTTATTCAGGTGTCACTAGTTTTCTCCTGATGTTCTTAACAGTGTTCAGGAGCCCATCTAAGATATCACATTACATTTATTCGTCCTATCTCCTTAGCCTCCTCTGGTCTGTGACAGTTTCTCACACTTTGTTTATGATGACCATGAAGTTTTGAGGAGTACTGGTTAGGTATTTTGTAGAATGTCCTTCAATTTGGGTTTGTTTAACGTTTTTCTCATGGTTAGACTAAGGTCATGGGTTTGCAAGGAAGACTACAGAGGTGAAATGCCTTCTCATCACATCATATCAAAGGTACATGCCATCAACACAAGTTATCACTGATGATGTTAACCTTGATCACCTGACTGAAATAGTATTTGTCAGGTTTCTTCACTGTAAAGTAACTTTTTCCCTCCTTCCACACTCTGCTTTTGGGAAGTAAGTCACTAAGAACAACATTCACACAAGGGGTGGGAAGCTAAGCTCCAACCCTGGAAGGGGTAATATCCATGTAAATTATTTGAAATTCTTCTGTGTAGGACTCATTCTCTTTTAAACCTACTCCATCAGGAGTTTCCTACCATCATTCTACTTAAAATGCTCTTATCAAGGACACCATCTGGGCTTCCCTGGTGGCGCAGTGGTTGAGAGTCCGCCTGCCGATGCAGGGGACACGGGTTCGTGCCCCGATCCGGGAAGATCCCACATGCCGCGGAGCGGCTAGGCCCGTGAGCCATGGCCGCTGAGCCTGTGCGTCCGGAGCCTGTGCTCCGCAACGGGAGAGGCCACAACAGTGAGAGGCCCGCATACCAAAAAAAAAAAAAAAAAAAGTAAAAAAAAAAGGACACCATCTTACTCCAAGTTGCTAAGTCCAATGGTAATTCTTAATCTTCAGTTTACTTGATGTATCCCCAATATTTATAATTGTCCACTCCTTCCTTCTTGATATACTTTCTTTCTTCACTTGGCTTCCAGGACACCATACTCTCGTGTTTCTGTTTTTATTTTTTGTTGTTGTTGTTGCTGTTTCTTACTTCTTTAGTAGCTCCTTCCCAACTCCATTCCAGGTTACTCTTTTCCCCTGGCTTCTTAATATGATAGAGCCCAAGGGTTAAATTCTTTAAAAAAAAAAAAAAAAAATTTATTTATTTATTTTTGGCTGCATTGGGTCTTAGTTGCAGCATGCAGGATCTTTCATTGCGGCACGCAGGCTTCTCTCTAGTTGTGGCGTGCGGGCTCCAGAGCGTGTGGGCTCATTAGTTGAGGTGTGCAGACTCTCTAGTTGTGGTGTGCCATAGTCAGTGTGATCCTTTTTGAATATATCAGATGATGCCACTAATCAAAATCCTGCCATGGGCCCCATTTCATACAAAATAAAAGCCAAACTCTTTATAATGGCCTACCATGAACCCCTGGTACCTCTCTGTTCTAATGTACTGTTTCTCTTCCCCGTATTCACTCCATTCCAGCTACCCCAGCCTCCTTATTATTCCCTAAACTTGCCAATAACTTAACTACCTTCAGACCTTTGCTCTAGTTCTAACTTCTGTCAAGAATGCTCTTTTCCCTTCAATAATAACTTACTGTCAAGATGTTGCTCTTTTTAATAAGACCAACCTTGAACCTCCACCAGACTCCTGATTTTCTTAACCCAGGTTCTTTCTCTTTCTCCATAGCATTCACGACCTTTCATCATACTAGATGATTTACTTATTTATTTTCTGAACAATTTATTACCTGTTTTCTGCCACTAGAATATAAGCAAGAATCTCTTTTGTTGATGTTCTTGTTGTTTACTTACTTATTCTTAAGACTTAGATCGGTGCCTGTCACATAGTAGGCACTCAATAAATATTGTAAAGTTAATTAACAGGACGTCTTGTTCTAATCTTCTGACTTCTCTTATTTGAAAAACTCCATTTCTATACTAGCCCTAACAACCACTGTTTACCTGCCCAGACCTCTTTCTTAGTAACAAGCAATATGCACTGAGTATTTGCAATGAACCAGGCACTATTCTAAGCACTTTACATGTTCATTTAATCTTCACAACAATCCTATGAAATACATGCTACTATTGTCCCCATTTTACACATAAAGTCAAGCAATCTGCCCAAGAACACATTTATTAAGGGGAGAACCAGAACTGGAACCTGGTCAGTCTGCTTTAGAACATATACTCTTGACTGACCTTCTTCTCACAGACCTGGAAGAAGCAGCCCTAGGAAAACAGCTGTGTCTGCTGACTGAACTAGAGATCATCACTTAGGGTCTGAGAATAAAAGGTATTCAAGTTACAGTAGGTGGTAGAACTGAAAGGTAAAGTAGAGTTGGCTTAACATGGGGAAGTAAAGAAGCCATGAGAAAAGCATGAAAGCCAGTATATAGAGAGAAAGAGATAAAAGAATAGAGCATATGACAGAAAAAATAAGAGATAAGATACCATATAACCTCAAATCAAGACAGGCAGAAAGACATTAGCTTATACAAACTTTTAAATACTAAAAGAATTGTTTATCTGGTAACCAGAAATAGGATTCTGTGAGTTTTGAGTGCTTATAATACTTTTATCATTTGAGTGGATATCTGCTCCCTGTTACAAAATCACCTCTAACTAGAACAATTTCCATGTTACTATGGACCTCCTGTAAAAATCTCTATCTTTGTTATGATGGAATAATTAAATCAATATGGAAAGTAGTACACTATAGTAAAAGTGAGTAAGTTTGGGGAAAAAAATAACCTGAACTTAGGTCTCATTTCTATCATTTTGCTAGCCTGGGCATTCTCCTTGAACTTTAATTACACCTTCTATAAAATGGGAATAATAACACATGCCCAGCCTGCTTCAAATGCTATTGTAATAAATAAGGTGATTATCTGTGAATGGACACTGAAGAATATAAATTGTTCCACAAACACTGCCTATTACTGATGATGATTCCAGACGTGAAATCACTTTAGTTACCTATAAAGAAGGATATAATGTCCTCCCTTTCATAAAAGGTGAATAATATAGTTAGTCAAAGATTTACTGGTTGGTGATGAAAAAAAATCACTGGTTTTGTATGTGTCTATACAGGTACACACCACCATCACAGCCAAAATAAATAAACATGTGTGGATGTTCCTTCATTCATATGTAAAGATTTTGATAACAAAAGTATTTTCACCGAAAAAGATCCAATGACTTAGGAAGAACATTTAGCATTCACTGAAATTATGTCAAGAACTATGATACAGTACTTCTTGATAAGCTCCTACTGCTTCTTCCTATTGTTACTTGATCTGTACAGTGCCTTTGAAATGGACAATGGAGTCAGGAAAACTGAAGAACTGAAGAGTTAGGTCTTCTTTTAAGATGCTACAGTAAATCAATGGCATAGTCACAACTAAATTCCAGAGTCTTCTGTGTCCAAAGCTGTTTCTATCACACCATGTTCCTGCTATGCTACTTGTTTAAAACGGATTTATTTTTGTACACCTGAAACTAACACAATATTGTAAATCAACTATACTTCAATCAAAATAAATTAATTAAATAAAATGGCTTTTAAGAGATTGATAAATCAAATGGCCTAAGAAGAATTATATCAAGAGTTTTAATGTAGAGGTAGTTCACAAAATAAATTTTCTGTCCTACTTGGGATTCAGAAAAGGAGAACAGAATAATCTACAAAAGCATAAGGACTTCCAAATTTTCAATCCAACTTTGCTTTTCTGTAGCATTCCTGATTACAAAAGAAGTTAGCCTATTCTCAGACACATAATGGCAATGCCTAATATTTCTATACCAGGCAAAAGAAACGAAGCTCTGCAAAATGAGGGGATTGCCCAAATAACGTCGAATGTGACTTTAAATTGTAAAAAAAAAAGTTGGTTATAAGTAGAATTCAATCACCAATGTCCCACATTATAATACAGTATTTATAAATTATAATAACAGTGTTTTTAAATCTTAACACAGGGAAAGAAACAATCATTCCAAAATCAGAAATAGATGTTCACCTCGCTTCCAGCTGTACTTATCTATGGGTCAGTATCGTTAACCACTTACTGATGTTCATCCTTGATAATGTATATCTGAAAATGTCAATTTTTCCTAGACCAACTGACTTTGAAACTATACCACCTCTAAAAACAGATGACTAACAGCCCTTCCCTTCACCTGTGAAGAAAATTCCTCCAAGCTCTCTCACACTTGGCACTCTAATTTCCATAAAACGGGAGGTTGAGGTTCCCATACAAACCTGGGTTTCTAAGAGAAGGGAAATGTCGCATCTTTCTAAATTTTAGGACTTACACCAATGCGTCAAATCTTCAGTTTGCCAAGATACTGTTCTCAACTTATGTACGATAACCCTCCACCCTTTATGAGATTGTGTAAGCTTCCACAGAAATGTAATGACTGCCTTTCTCTCACATTTCCTCAATCCCAAATCCCCAGACTTACATGCTAATAAAGAGTAATTTACCACTCATACATGTGATGTATCTCAAAAACGAAATCTAACACTAACCAGTGACTATGAATGCCAATATCCCTGGCATCAATGACTTATGTAGGCAAAATGTGATTTCATGCTGTATGTTGTATTTGAACTGCCATTATTTTAAATAGGACACTGATGTTGACTCTATTCTCCAACTAACAATTTTTTTATATAATCAATGGCAAATAAAACAAATTTAACCCAACAACCTCAGAAAGGAAAACCAGTTAAACTAGAGAAGGCAATGAGAGAGAGAAAAAAAGTGACTTTTCCAAAAAATAATGGATTTCTCCAAGGCACTGAATGAAAAACACAAGGAATTTATTTTGCACTTTCACCGTGAGTCCATCAGAAAGAACATGATAGAGCACATAGAAAATTATAATTAATTCACACACAAGCCCCAGAGCTTAGGACATCTGTTCACAAATTGCCTTGGCTGCCTCCAATAAGAGCAGCTTTACCTCAGTAAGTCCAATATTCTTCCTTTTAATGACATTCTGCAGAGAGCTGCTCAGAGTCCTAGTTAGCAACAGGTTTGTAGATTTACGAATCATGTCATCAACTTCAGTTGAACTGAAAAGGAAATGTCAAGAATCAATCATACCAGGTAGGAAAACTATTTTGCAAACAAACAAGGTGCCAGTGGTACTCAGAGTAATAATAATAATAATGATAATAATAATAATGGCAACAAGAAATAACATTTATTGTACATCAGAAATTAGATTCCAAGTATTTTAATGTATCAAAATTCATTTAACCTTCATAATAACCATATGAATTAGTTTTAGTATTATCTCTACTTTACAGATGAGGACATGAAGGTAAAGAGAAGTTAAGTAACTTGCTGAAGGTCACACAGTGAGTAGATAGCAAAAAAGGATTTTAATACAGGCAGTGTAGCTCTAAAGGCTACAGCATTTAAACACTATGCTATACTGCATCTTAGGACAGAGCTCTCTAACATGATTCTGCATTCTGAAACCATTATTACTCCGATACATTCAAGTTCCTTCGCAGTTAATATTTATAATTTTTCAACCTGATCTCTTTGTAAGCTTTCTGCACAATTAGCTAATAAAGGTCCCTAAAAAAAAAAAAGAAAAGATATCTCTGCTCCTATGTCATCATCTTTCATATAATGTCTATTTAGCTCTCATTCCAAAATGAATGTTTCAAGCCAATAGTTACTATTTTTGGACTTTAAAAAAATTGATTTACAAGATTTTATAACTTTCAGGTACACAACATAATGAATCAAAAATTTTAAAGATTATACTCCATTTAAAGTTATAAAATATTGGGCTATATTCCCTGTACTATATAATATATCCTTGTAACTTATTTGTTTTATACATAGTAGTTTGTACTTCTTAATCCTCTATCTCTATCTTGCCTCTCCTCTCTCCCCTCTCCTCACTGGTAACCACTGACTTTGAAACTAAACCAGTAGTTTAATTCTGCATAAATGTTTTATAACTGTTACTATTCCAAAAATGATCAATAATGACATTTTCTATTCAGTAAAGGAAACTAAACGTAAAAAAAATGATTCCAAAGCTATCTTTAGGGCTTCCCTGGTGGTGCAGTGGTTGAGAGTCTGCCTGCTGATGCAGGGGACACGGGTTCGTGCCCTGGTCCAGGAAGATCCCACATGCCGCGGACCGGCTAGGCCCATGAGCTGTGGCCGCTGAGCTTGCGTGTCCGGAGCCTGTGCTCCGCAACGGGAGAGGCCACAACAGTGAGAGGCTCGTGTACCGCAAAAAATAAATAAATAAATTTTTAAAATCTATCTTCATATGCAAAGTTTAAAAAAGAAAACAACAATCTTGCAACCAACAAATGAAATTCTAGACCTATACATCCTTCATAAGCCCCTGAAAGCATCACCCAAGATTGCTTTCTATAAAAGATACCTTTTTGAGACAAATGTTTCTTCAATAATAAAGTTAGTATTGTAATGACACTTCTTTATCAAGAAATAAATGTAAATAAAGATTTGTGAGCAGTTCTTTTTCAATAATTTAATGCTTGTGAACAATGGTCACAAATTTTATCTCATTGATTTCTCTTTCTAGAGAATAAAATCAGAGGCTTAGTATAGTTCAATTAAAAATCTTAAAATACTAAATATACAGGCTAGCTACATTGTCATGCTATGTGGAAGACAAAAATATTAGAAATAAATAAGACTACAGAATGCAAGGAATTCAGTTAGGAAATTCATTTAGAAAAAAAGATACCTCAAAATATTTTTACAGGGTCCATGTAAGGATATATTTAATTGAACAATATCCTCTGGCCTACTGCTACCCTTTCAAAAACTATTACTGAATTTAAAACTTCATTCCAAAAATATGTAAGGTGCTGGGCATTGTGTTGATGGAATATTGAAATTATAGTGGTGAAGAAATAGTCATGGTTTCTATGTTCATATGTTAAACTCATAATTATATCATATCAATTGTAATATGAGTTATGAATAAGTACAGGTTGCTATAAAAGTGATTAACACAGGTGTCCAAAATAATCTTGTGTCCCTGATATTAATCACTCTCCTGGCATCTCTACTTATTACTTATTTCTATTATGCTTTATGAAGATCTAGTAGAAGCTCCATTCTTGGATATGATATAAAAGATTGAGAAAAACTGTCACTACCTTCAAAAGCACAAGAAAGCTAGATCTAAGCTAAAAGCTGTATATTCCTTTAATGTTAATGAAGTATAATGAACAGAAAAATGTATAACTGAATGTAATTGCACACTGGGATAAAGCCCTTGAAAGATAAGCAAAGAGTAGCAGCTACTTTCGTATCTAAGGCCAATTGCCTAATCTGGGTACACGGAGATGAGGGAGTGAAATACTCATCGGCTGAGAGACTTTGGTAGGACAAAAAAAAAAATCATCCAACCCCTTAACAGTGTGGGCTGCTATTGCAGATTGGAATCTTGGAAGAGCCCCCAAACAAAAATAAATATACTGACCCAACAACTCTCCCCTATAAGAATTCTGTTCCATAAGAAATGGTGGGGGTAGTGCTAGAAATCAGAGAGAAGTCTTGCAAATTTTGAATTCAATCCAAATGAGAGCAAAAACTAACTAAAGTTGAAACCCAGCCCAACTCAAATCCTGTTAAAATAAAAGATAAGCCCCTGGATAAAAGCTTTGGAATTTCAGAGTCTTAAAGACAAAAAGACTTCTACCATAGCATTTGTAGAATTGAAATCAGAAGTAATTTGAAACTAATAAAAACTGAGACTCACATTCAGTTCACTCAAGTAATGATGAAATCTGAATGATACATTAAGTAGCTAGGAATTGCAGAGGAGAAAGAAATGAGAAAAGAGACATATTTAAGGATAGATTGGCAACATCATCTCCAAACCTAATAAAAGATCTCAACCCACAGATCTCAGAAGTTTAGCAAAACCCCAACACAATTAATGCAAATAAAACCTCACACAGGAAAATCACAGTCAAACTGCAAAATGCAAAGACAAAGAGAAAGCCTTAAGGCAACCAGAGGAGAAAGGCAATACAGTTAGAGGAACAACAATAAGAATAATGGCTTATTTCTCTTCAGAAACAATGAAAGCAAACAGAGGAATAACATCTTTAAAGGGAGGACTGTCAGCCTAGAATTCTACATCTTAAAAAATATATTTTTGAAAACAGATGAAAAAATATTTTTAGACAAACAAAAGCTAAGAAAATCTAAAAGCAGCAAATATACACTAAAAGAATAGCTAGAAGAAATTCTTCACACTGAAGGAAAATGATACCAAAGGGTAACACAGATCTGTAAGAAAGAAGGAGAAGGCCTGGAAATAGCAAATATGTGGATAAATATAATGAACTACTTTTCTTTCTTGAATTTTAAAATACAATCAAATGCTCAAACACAAACAATAACATATTTTAGTGTTTAAAAACAAGTGTGTAAGTAAGTATATGCCAACAATATCAGAAAAGGAAGTGAAAAGATAAATTACACTATACTGCTGTTAAGATTCTTAAATTACATGTAACTGTGATAAGTTAAGGATACACACTGTAATTCCCAGAGCAAACTCACAAACAGATAATAAATAAAACTAAAAGTTATACTCCAGTAAGCCAATAAGGAAACTAAATCATAATACTAAAAAAACTTAATCAAGAAGAAGGAAGGAAAAAAGGAAAAAAAAAAAGAGCAAAAAAAAAAAAGAATGGAACAAACAGAAAATCAACAGCAAGATGAAAGGCTTAAATCCAACCAAATCACTAAATAGATTAATGCAATGGAATAAACATTCCAATTAGGCAGAATGAATAAAAAACCAATACCCAACTACTTGTTGATTCAAAATGACAAACATTTAAATACAAGGAACATGTCTAGATCTTACTGTCAAGATGCCACTCAGCACAAAAAGAACTGAGCCCCTTGAAAAAATGAATAATATCGTGGTTAAGTTAGGAAATGTCCCCAAAGTGATAAGAACACATCAACAAGGCACAGGAGCCAGCTTGAAGTGGCTCACACTAGCTACATCTGGGACAATTTGAGTATCAAAATGAATAAGGTCATTAAAGGAATAACCCAACTGAATGAAGAATCCATGAGTCTGATATGATAATAGGAAATGATAGGTAGTAGCTAGCTAGCTAGCTAGCTAGCTAGATAATGGGGAAGGACTCCTTAATATGGAATTCCAAGTAATACATATAAAAGGAATAAAAAAATCATAAATTAGTTAAAATCATATATTAATGATTATCAGAGAAAAAAACTGATTTCAGGCACGAATCACTAATGAATACTGTAAGAGGGAAAGAAGTGAAGGACATCTGGTAACTAACAAAATAAATACATGATCTCAACGTATTTCAACACAAACATTACTTATTACAAAAGGAAAAATTATAACTATATGGAGAAAACAGACAACATCTTAAATAGTTAATCAAAATTAACATAAACCATAAGGGATTAAAATACTACACATACACACACACACATACATACAGAGAGACAGACAAAGAGAGAGGGAGGAAGTCATAAAGCAAACACGGCAAAAAATAAAAAATTGGAGAATTTCAGGAAAAAGCTTTCAGTTCATCACATTTTCGAAATTCTTCCTTAATGTTGAAATTATTTGAAAATAACATGACAAAAAAAGAAGAAAAGGTTATAAGTAATAGAACAGACAAACGTATACCATAAAAGAAAGTAATGGTTATATTACTATTAGGCAAAGAAGACACTGACTATTTTAATTTTTAACACAGATAAAGAGGGACATTTCACAAAATTAAAAGGATGAATACAATAAGAAGATATAACAATCAAACTGTGTATGAACTTAAAAACATATATTCAAAATAAATGAAGCAAACTTGAGAGATCACAAAAAACAGTAGACAAATCTACAATCATAGCTGGATAGTTTAACACTCCTCAGTAATTGACAGAAGAAGTAGACCTAAAAAGGGAAGGATACAGAAAATTTGTACAATACAATTAAACTTAATCTGTCATTTAGAGAATACAACACTCAACAACTACAGAATACACATTCTATTCAAGTGTACATGGAACAATGTTGTAATAGGATTTAAATTTATCATCTTGCTAGTTGATTTCTGTTTGTTCCACCTGTTCTATATCCCATTTAACTCTTTTGTTGACTGTTTTTAGATTGAGTGTGCTTTTTATGAGTCCTTTTTATCCTCATTATTGGCTTATTACTTTCACCTGTTTCATGGTTTTTTGACCATTTCTTCAGTGGTTGCTATACGTCATACTATATATAGACAGAGAATATAACAGAATATATTTTCAAATAATATACCACTTCATGTATAATGTAAAAACCTTAAACAGTAAATCAAATTTCTCTCTCATATCATTTGTCCTATTATTATCATACATTTACTTTTACACTTACTTTTCCTTTACTAGACACTGTTACTATCTTTCCTTTACATAAGCAATTTTCTTTAAGAGCAATTAAAAATAGAGGTGTGACATTCGAAATGGCAGAACAGGAAGTCCTGCACATATATCCCTTCTCAGCAACAATAATTTGGCAGCCAAGCAGAGACAAAAGTCCTCTTGTGGAACTTTGGATTCAAGAAAGAAGATTGTAAAATCTGGCAAGGCCCAAGACCAAGGAGGGTTGCTTTCAGAAGGCAAGCCCAAACTCACTCAGTGGCATACTTGCTAACCATAGTCCTAGCTAGAGGCACAGGAAGCGACTCTGGCCCCTGACCGCCTATGGACATGGCCTGTTTGGCCTTTCCATCATCACCATTTGCCAAAGGATGTAGTAACAGTCATGCCAACCTGTGCCTTGGGTAATAGGCCCACCAAACTCCGTTCTACCTGTAAACACTGAATTGTTCCATGACCCAACTCCAGACCCTATTAGCTGCCAACCCTGCCTGCCAATGACTGGGCAGAGACATGCCTGTCTATGAACCTAGGCAAGTTCTCCAACCACAGTCTGATTGCAAATACTAAAAGAATCCCTGTAACTTGACCCCATGTTCACATAGCCACAGACCAAGAGTACTCCAGTCCACTCAGGGACCTGCTGGGCCACATACTCTTCCATGCATCTGGAGGTAGGGCCGCCAACCTCAAATCTGACCATAGATATTGAAGTGCCCCCATGACCTCGCTCCAGCCCCTTGTAGCCATGGATGGGAAGCAGTCCTGCCTGCCCAGGGATCCAGCAGGAGACACGCCCATATGTGCCCCTAGAGATAGGCCCACTGACCTCAGTCTCACTGTGGATCTTGAAGTGTCTCTGGAATCTGGCCCCAGCCACTCCCAATTATGGTCCAAGAGAAACCCTATTTGCCCAGAAACACACCAGGAGGAATCCCCATAAGCACCCCCAGATGAATCCCTCAATGCAACTGCAGAGCTGCAATCTATCAGTCATTCTACTTGTGAAACCTGAAGTGGTCCTGTGTTTTGACTCCAGACCCTTTCAGGCATGGTATAGGAATAGTCCTGCCACCCAGGGACCTGGGGGGAGACACATAACTCCATGCCCCCAAAGACAAGCACAAAGGCAGAGTCCATCAACACAAAGCTACATGGATCACAAAGACTTGACAAACCACCTGACACCACCAAACAAAACAAATAATGTTCTAGTAACGAATTCCAAAGAAACTGAGACATACAAACTGTCTGACAAAGAATTTGAAATATCATCTTAAGCTCAATAATATGCAAGAAAACACAGAAAGACAAGAAAATTAAATCTGGAACACTATGCACAAAGAAAAAGGGAAGGTTAATAAAGATATAGAAACCACAAAAAAGAACCAAACTAAAATCCTGGAGCTGAAGTATACAATGATAGAACTGAAAAATTCAACAGAGAGCTTCAAGAGAAGACTAAGTCATACAGAAGAAAGAATCAGGGAATTAGAAGACAGGCCATTTGATATCAGAAAGAGGAGCAAAGAGAAAACATAAATAAAGCATAGGGACCTACTGACTACCATTTAAAAAACAAATATACACATTATGGGAATCCCAGAAAAAGAAAAAAGAAAAAGATTACTTAATGAAATTATAGCTGGGGGAGACCTTCAAGATGGCGGGGGAGTAAGACGCGGAGATCACCTTCCTCCCCACAAAGACATCAGAAATACATCTACATGTGGAACAACTCCTACAGAACACCTACTGAATGCTTGCAGGAGACCTCAGACAGCCGAAAAGGCAAGAAACTCCCCACGTACCTGGGTAGGGCAAAAGAAAAAAGAAAAAACAGAGACAAAAGAAAAGGGATGGGACTTGCACTTATGGGAGGGAGCTGTGAAGGAGGAAAAGTTTCCACACACTAGGAAGCCCCTTCATTGGAGGAGATGGGGGCTGGCAGGGGGAAGCTTCGGAGCCATGGAGGAAAGCACAGCAACAGGGGTGCAGAGGACAAAGCGGAGAGATTCCCGCACAGAGTACCAATACCGACCAGCACTCACCAGTCAGAGAGGCTTATCTGCTCACCTGCCAGGATGGGTGGGGGCTGGGAGCTGAGGCTCCAGCTGTGTAGGTCAGATCCCAAAGAGAGGACTAGGATTGGCTGCATGAACACAGCCTGAAGGGGGCTAGTGCGCCACAGCTAGCTGGGAGGAAGTCTGGGAAAAAGTCTGGACCTGCCTAAGAGCCAAGAGACCATTGTTTCGAGGTGCACAAGGAGAGGTGAGTCAGAGCACTGCCTAATGAGCTCCAGAAATGGGCGCGAGCCACGCGGACACCAGAGATGGGCATGAAACACTAAGGATGTAGGACAAAAGAAAAGGGATGGGACTTGCACTTATGGGAGGGAGCTGTGAAGGAGGAAAAGTTTCCACACACTAGGAAGCCCCTTCATTGGAGGAGATGGGGGCTGGCAGGGGGAAGCTTCGGAGCCATGGAGGAAAGCACAGCAACAGGGGTGCAGAGGACAAAGCGGAGAGATTCCCGCACAGAGTACCAATACCGACCAGCACTCACCAGTCAGAGAGGCTTATCTGCTCACCTGCCAGGATGGGTGGGGGCTGGGAGCTGAGGCTCCAGCTGTGTAGGTCAGATCCCAAAGAGAGGACTAGGATTGGCTGCATGAACACAGCCTGAAGGGGGCTAGTGCGCCACAGCTAGCTGGGAGGAAGTCTGGGAAAAAGTCTGGACCTGCCTAAGAGCCAAGAGACCATTGTTTCGAGGTGCACAAGGAGAGGTGAGTCAGAGCACTGCCTAATGAGCTCCAGAAATGGGCGCGAGCCACGCGGACACCAGAGATGGGCATGAAACACTAAGGATGTAGCTGCAGCCACCAAGAAGCCTGTGTGCAAGCACAGGTCACTATCCACACCTCCCCTCCCAGGACCCTGTGCAGCCCGCCACTGCCAGAGTCCCATGATCCAGACACAACTTCCCCAGGAGAACACACAGTGCACCTCAGGTTGTTGCAACGTCATGCTGGCCTCTGCCGCTGCAGGCTCGCCCCGCATTCTGTACCCCTCCCATCCCCCGGCCTGAGTGAGCCAGAGCCAACTAATTAGCTGCTCCTTTAACCCCGTCCTATCAGGGTGAGGAACAGATGCTGTCAGGGGACCTACACACAGAGGCAGGGCCAAATCCAACACTGACCCTCAGGAGCTGTGCAAACAAAGAAGAGAAAGGGGAATTTCTCCCAGCAGCCTCAGGAACAGAGGATTAAATCTCCACAATCAACTTGATGTAACATGCCTCTGTGGAATACCTGAATAGACAACGTATCATCCCAAAACTGAGGCAGTGGACTTTGGGAGCACCTGTAGACTTGGGATTTGCTTTCTGCATCTAATTTGTTTCTAGTTTTATGTTTATCTTAGTTTAGTATTTAGAGTTTATTTTCATTTGTATATTTGCTTATTGATTTGGTTGCTCACTTCTTTTTTTATATATATATATAGGGATATACATTTTTTTCCTTTTTCTCCTTTTGTGGGTGTGTATGTCTATGCTTCTTTGTGTGATTTGCTCTGTACAGCTTTACTTTTACCATTTGACCTAGGGTTCTGTCTTTTTTTTTTGGTATAGTTTTTAGCGCTTGTTATCATTGGCGGATTTGTTTTTTGGTTTCGTTGTTCTCTTCTTCCTTTATTTCATTTTTTAATTATTTTTCTTTCTACTTTTAATAATTACTTTATATTTTAATTACTTTATTTTCATTTTTTCTTTCCTTCTTTCTTTTTTTCTCTCTTTTCTTCTGAGCCATGTGGCTG
The DNA here is from genome assembly GCF_002837175.3 of Physeter macrocephalus. Lineage (NCBI taxonomy): Eukaryota > Metazoa > Chordata > Mammalia > Artiodactyla > Physeteridae > Physeter > Physeter macrocephalus. The sequence continues at coordinate 87,019,435 of NC_041225.1, forward strand.
ACAGGGTCTTGGTGTTCCGGCCGGGTGTCAGGCTTGAGCCTCTGAGGTGGGAGAGCTGAGTTCAGGACACTGGTCCACCAGAGACCTCCCAGCTCCATGTAACATCAAATGGTGAAAGCTCTCCCAGAGATCTTCATCTCAATGTGAAGACAAAGCTCCACTCAATGACCAGCAAGTTAAAGTGCTGGACACCCTAGGCCAAACAACTAGGGAGACAGGAACACAACCCCACCCATTAGCACAGAGGCTGCCTAAAATCATAATGTCACAGACACAGTAAAACACACCACTGGACATGGTCCTGCCCACCAGAAAACAAGATCCAGCCCCATCCAGCAGAACACAGGATCTAGTCCCCTCCACCAGGAAGCCTTCACAACACACTAAACCAACCTTAGCCACTGGGGGAAGACACCAAAAACAAGGGGAAATATGAACCTGCAGCCTGCGAAAAGGAGACCCCAAACACAGTAAGTTAAGCAAAATGAGAAGAGAGAGAAACACACAGCAGATGAGGGAGCAAGGTAAAAACCCACCAGACCAACCAAATGAAGGGGAAATAGCCAGTCTACCTGAAAAAGAACTGAGAGTAATGATAGTAAAGATGATCCAAAATCCTGGAAACAGAATGGAGAAAATACAAGAAACGATTAACAAGGAACTAGAAGAACTAAAGAGCAAACAAACAATGATGAACAACACAATAAATGAAATTTAAAATTCTCTAGAAGGGATCAATAGCAGAATAACTGAGGTAGAAGAATGGATAAGAGACCTGGAAGATAAAATACTGGAAATGACTACTGCAGAGCAGAATAAAGAAAAAACAATGAAAAGCATTAAGGACAGTCTTAGAGACCTCTGGGACAACATTAAATGAACCAACATTCTAAGAAGAAGAGAAAAAGAAAGGGACTGAAAAAAATTTGAAGAGATTATAGTTGAAAACTTCCCTAATATGGGAAAGGAAATAATCAAGTCCAGGAAGCACAAGAGTCCCATACAGGATAACTCCAAGAAGAAACATGCCAAGACATATATTAAACAAACTATCAAAAATTAAATGGAAATAAAAAATATTAAAAGCAGCAAAGCAAAAACAACAAATAACATACAAGGGAATCCCCATAAGGTTAACAGCTGACCTTTCAGCAGAAATTCTGCAAGCCAGAGGGAGTGGCAGTACATATGTAAACTGATGAAGAAGAAAAACCTACAACCAAGATTACTCTACGCAGCATGGATCTCATTCAGATTCAACGGAGAAATTAAACCATTACAGATAAACAAAAGTTAAGAAATTGAGCACCCCCAAACCAGCTTTACAACAAAGGCAACAGGAAATTCTCTAGGCAGGAAACACAAAAGAAGGAGAAGACCGGGCTTCCCTGGTGGCGCAGTGGTTGCGCGTCCGCCTGCCGATGCAGGGGAACCGGGTTCGCACCCCGGTCTGGGAGGACCCCACATGCCGCGGAGCGGCT
>NC_041225.1:87020925-87024225 GCF_002837175.3 Physeter macrocephalus
ACAATAACCCAGGGCTTCCCTGGTGGCGCAGTGGTTGCGCGTCCGCCTGCCGATGCAGGGGAACCGGGTTCGCACCCCGGTCTGGGAGGACCCCACATGCCGCGGAGCGGCTGGGCCCGTGAGCCATGGCCGCTGAGCCTGCGCGTCCAGAGCCTGTGCTCCACAACAGAAGAGGCCACAGCAGGGGGAGGCCCGCATACCACAAAAAAAAAAAAAAAAAAAAAAGGAGAAGACCTACAATAACAAACCCAAAACAATTAAGAAAATGGTAATAGGAACATAAATATCGAAAATTACCTTAAATGTAAATGGGTTAAATGCTCCAACCAAAAGAAACAAACTGGCTGAATAGATACAAAGACAAGACCTGTATATATGCTGTCTACAAGAGACCCACCTCAGACCTAGGGACACATACAGACTGAAAGTGAGGGGACGGAAAAAGATATTCCATGCGAATGGAAATCAAAAGAAAGATGGAGTAGCAATTCTCATATCAGACAAAATAGACTTTAAAATAAAGACTATTACAAGAGACAAAGAAGGAAACTACATAATGATCAAGGGATCAATCCAAGAAGAAGATATAGCAATTGTAAATATTTATGCACCCAACATAGGAGCACCTCAATACATAAGGCAAATGCTAAGAGCCAAAAAATGGGAAATTGACAGTAACACAATCATACTAGGGGACTTTAACACCACACTTTCACCCATGGAAAGATCATCCAAAATGAAAATAAATAAGGAAACGCAAGCTTTAAATGACACATTAAACAAGATGGACTTAATTGATACTTATAGGACATTCCATCGAAAAACAACAGAATACACTTTCTTCTCAAGTGCTCATGGAACATTCTCCAGGATAGATCATATCGTGGGTCACAAATCATGCCTCGGTAAAATTAAGAAAATTGAAATTGTATCAAGTACATTTTCCAACCACAATGCTATGAGCCTACATATAAATTACAGGAAAAAATCTGTAAAAACTACAAACACATGGAGGCTAAATAATATACTACTTAATAAACAAGAGATCACTGAAGAAATCAAAGAGGAAATCAAAAAATACCTAGAGGGCTTCCCTGGTGGCACAGTGGTTGGGAGTCTGCGTGCCGATATGGGGGGCACGGGTGCATGTCCCGGTCCAGGAGGATCCCGTGTGCCGCAGAATGGCTGGGCCCATGAGCCATGGCTGCTGAGCCTGAGCATCCGGAGACTTTGCCCCATGGCGGGAGAGGCCACAGCTGTGAGAGGCCCGCGTACAGAAAAAAAAAAAACAAAACAAAACCTAGAAACAAGTGACAATGAAAACACGATGACCAAAAACCTATGGGATGCAGCAAAAGCAGTTCTAAGAGGGAAGTTTATAGCAATACAATCCTACCACAAAAAACAAGAAACATCACAAATAAACAAGCTAACCTTACACCTAAAGCAATTAAAGAAAGAAGAACAAAAAACCCAAAAAGTTAGCAGAAGGAAAGAAATCATAAAGTTCAGATCAGAAATAAATGAAAAACAAACGAAGGAAACAATAGCAAAGATCAGTAATAGAAGGAAAGAAATCATAAAGTTCAGATCAGAAATAAATGAAACAGAAACAAAGGAAACAATAGCAAAGATCAGTAATACTAAAAGCTGGTTCTTTGAGAAGATAAACAAAATTGATAAACCATTAGCCAGTCTCATCAAGAAAAAAAGGTGAGAAGACTCAAATCAATAGAATTAGAAATGAAAAACTAGAAGTAGCAACTGACACTGCAGAAATACAAAGGATCATGAGAGATTACTACAAGCAACTATATGCTAATAAAATGGACAACTTGGAAGAAATGGACAAATTCTTAGAAAAACACAACCTTCCGAGACTGAACTAGGAAGAAATAGAAAATATACACAGACCTATCACAAGCACTGAAATTGAGACTGTGATTAAAAATCTTCCAACAAACAAAAGCCTAGGACCAGAGAGCTTCACGGGCGAATTTTACCAAACATTTAAAGAGCTAACGCCTATCTTTCTCAAACTCTTCCAAAATAGAGCAGAGGGAGGAACACTCCCAAATTCGTCCTACGAGTCCACCATTACCCTGATACCAAAACCAGACAAAGATGTCACAAAGAAAGAAAACTACAGGCCAATATCACTGATGAACTGAGATGCAAAAATCCTCAACAAAATACTAGCAAACAGAATCCAACAGCACATTAAAAGGATCATACAGGGCTTCCCTGATGGCGCAGTGGTTGAGAATCTGCCTGCCAATGTAGGGAGCACGGGTTTGTGGCCCGGTCCGGGAAGATCCCACATACCGTGGAGTGGCTGGGCCCATGAGCCATGGCCGCTGAGCCTGCACGTCTGGAGCCTGTGCCCCACAATGGGAGAGGCCACAGCAGTGAGAGGCCCGTGTACCACAAAAAAAAAAAAAAAAAAAAGATCATACCACATGATCAAGTAGGGTTTATTCCAGGAATGCAAGGATTCTTCAATATATGCAAATCAATCAATGTGATACACCATATTAACAAATTGAAGGAGAAAAACCATATGATCATCTCAATAGATGCAGAAAATGCTTTTGCCAAAATTCTATACCCATTTATGATAAAAACCCTCCAGAAAGTAGGCATGGATGAAACTTACCTCAACATAATAAAGGCCATATATGACAAACCCACAGCCAGCATCGTTCTCAATGGTGAAAAACTGAAACCATTTCCACTAAGACAATGAATTTGGTAAAGCAGCAGGATACAAAATTAATGCACAGAAATCTCTGGCATTCTTATACACTAGTGATGAAAAATCTGAAAGTGAAATTAAGAAAACACTCCCATTTACCACTGCAACAAAAAGAATAAAATGTCTAGGAATAGGGCTTCCCTGGTGGCGCAGTGCTTGGGAGTCCGCCTGCTGATGCAGGGGACACGGGTTCGTGCCCCGGTCCGGGAGGATCCCACATGCCGCGGAGCGGCTGGGCCCGTGGGCCATGGCCGCTGGGCCTGAGCATCTGGAGCCTGTGCTCTGCAACGGGAGAGACCACAGCAGTGAGACGCCTGCATACCGCAAAAAAAAAAAAAAAAAATGTAGGAATAAACCTATGTAAGAAGATAAAAGACCTGTATGCAGAAAATTATGACACTGATGAAAGAAATTAAATATGATACAAATAGATGGAGAGCTATACCATGCTGTTGGATTGGAAGAATCAACATTGTGAAAATGACTCTACTACCCAAAGCAATCTACAGATTCAATGCAATCCCTATCAAACTACCACTGGCATT
>NC_041225.1:87025218-87047952 GCF_002837175.3 Physeter macrocephalus
AATAAATGCTGGGGAGGGTGTGGAGAAAAGGGGACCCTCTTGCACTGCTGGTGGGAATGTAAATTGATACAGCCTCTATGGAGAACAGTATGGAGGTTCCCTTAAAAACTACAAATAGAACTACCATACGACCCCGTAATCCCACTACTGGGCATATACCCTGAGAAAACCATATTTCAAAAAGAGTCATGTACCAAAATGTTTATTGCAGCTCTATTTACGATAGCCAGGACATGGAAGCAACCTAAGTGTCCATCAACAGATGAATGGATAAAGAAGATGTGGCACATATATACAATGGAATATTACTCAGCCATAAAAAGAAATGAAATTGAGTTATTTGTCATGCGGTGGATGGACCTAGAGTCTGTCATACAGACTGAAGTAAGTCAGAAAGAGAAAAACAAATACCATATGCTAACACATATATATGGGATCTAAGAAAAAAAAGGTCATGAAGAACCTAGGGCTAAGACGGAAATAAAGACACAGACCTACTAGAGCATGGACTTCAGGATATGGGGAGGGGGAAGGGTAAGCTGTGACAAAGTGAGAGAGTGGCATGGACATACATACACTACCAAACGTAAAATAGATAGCTAGTGGGAAGTAGCCGTATAGCACAGGGAGATCAGCTAGGTGGTTTGTGACCACCTAGAGGGGTGGGATAGGGAGGGTGGGAGGCAGGGAGACGCAAGAGAGAAGAGATATGGGAACATATGTATATGCATAACTGATTCACTTTGTTATAAAGCAGAAACTAACACAGCATTGTAAAACAATTGTACTCCAATAAAGATGTTAAAAAAAAAAAAAGCACGGTGCATAAATATGGCACCTACAAGAGGCTAACTTCAGATCTAAAGACACACACAGAATGAAAATGAGAGAATGGAAAAAATATTCTCTGCAAATGGAAATGAAAACTGGGGTAGCAACACAAATCAGACAAGACACAGTGTAAAATAAAGATGGTAACAAAAAACAAAGAACATTATATAATGACAAAGGGGTCAATCTAGCAAGATTTTAAAATTCTCAATACATATGCATACAACATAGGAGTCTATAAATACATAAAGCAAACAGTAAACAATAATAATAATAGGGGACATTAACACTCCACTTACATCAATGGACAGATCATCAAGACAAAATCAATAAGGAACCACTTACCTTAAACAACACATTAGATCAGTTGCACTGCATAGATGTATTTAGAACATTCCATCCAAAAGGAGAATACACATTCTTTCCAATTGCACATGAAACATTCTCTAAGAAAAATCACATGCTAGGCCACAAAACAAATCTCAATAAATTTAAGAAGACTGAAATCATGTCAAGAATCTTTTCTGATAACAATGGTATGAGACTAGAAATCAAGTACAAGAAGAAAAACTGCAAAAGAACACAAATACCTAGAGACTAAACCATATGCTACTAAAAATTCAATGGATCACTGAAGAAATGAGGAAAGAAATTTTAAAAATGCCTAGAGACAAACAGAAACAAAACCAAAACAATCGAAAATCTATTGGGTGCAGTAAAAGCAGTTCTAAGAGGGAAGTTTATAGCAATGAAAGCTATCTCATGAAATAAGAAAAATTTCAAATAAGTAACCTAACCTGACACCTAAAGAAACCAGAAAAAGATGAATAAATAAAACCCAAAGTAAGCAGAAGGAAAGAAATAATAAAGATTAGAGCAGAAATAAATAAAATAGACACTAAAAAACAATCAATAAAACTTAAGAGTTGCTCCTTTGAAAAGACAAAATCAATACACCATCAGCCAGATTCATTAGAATAAAAGGTGAGGAGGCACAAATAAATAAAATCAGAAATGAAAGAGGGAATTTTACAACCAACACCACAGAAATTAAAAGGATCATAAGAGACTACTAGAAAAACTTACACAGCAATAAAATGAACAACTTGCAAGAAATGGACAGATTCCTAGAACGTACAATCTCCCAAGAGTGAATCAAGAATAAATAGAAATATGAACAGACTGATTACAAATAAAGAAACTGAATCAATAATTTAAAGAAAGCCCCCTACAAACAAAAGTGCAGAACCAGATGGCTTCACAGATAAACTCTAACAAACATTTTAAAAGAATTAACACCTATCCTTCTCTAACTAGTCACAAAAATTGAAAAGGAAGAAACACTTCCAAAATCATTCTATGAGGACAGCATAACCCTGATATCGAAACAAGACAAAGACACCACAAAAAAAAAAAACCCACAAAATTACAGGCTAATTTCACTGATGAACACAGAGCCAAAAATATTCATCAAAATATTAGCAAACTGAATTCAATAATATATTAAAACAATCATACTCCATCATCAAGTGATATTTATCCCAGGGATGCAAGGATACCTCAACATCTGCAAATTACTCAGCGTGATATACCACATTAACAAACTGAAGAATAAAAATCATATATGATTTGGAGAGGAGATCAAGATGGTGGAATAAAAGGATGTAGAGCTCACCTCCTCCCATAAATACATCAAAAATACATTGACATGTGGAACAATTCTCACAGAATATCTGCTGAACTCTGGCAAAAGATCTCTTGCAATCAAAACTACAAGAAAGATGACCACGTAACGTAACAGGGTAGGAGGAAAGGGAAAAAAGGAACGTGCATCTCTGGAAGGAAGCTGTAAAACGGGAAAGGTTTCCTCCCCTGGGGCACCCCCTTCACCAGCTGGGAGATCAGCCGGAACAGAAAGCAAGGCATAGGCTCAGAGAAGAGTGTAGCAGCCAGATGGCAGCAGGCAGAACATAGAGAGACCATGACAGGTGGTCCTGGCCACCTCCCTGCACTCCCCAAAAGAGATGTGCACACACCATTAGGTGTGTGCGATGCCTCGGTGTTGAATATCCAGATTTAACGGAGAGACCCAGGAAGAGGACTGGGGTAGGCTGCGCAGAGATACCCTTAAGGGGCTGGAGTGTGGTCCGAGCCACAACCAGGTGTGGGAACAGGATGAAGCCGAAGTTTGATAATAGAAGCTCCATTGTTAACACACATGAAGGGAGGGGTGGGGGCCCACCAGGGCAGCATCATTCTCACTTTATTTTTTATTGCAGTATAGTTGATTTACAATGTTGTGTTCAGGTGTACGGCAAAGTGATTTAGTTATACATATATGTGTATCTATTCTTTTCTGGATTCTTTTACCTTATAGGTTATTACATAGTATTGACTAGAGAGTTCCCTGTGCTATACAGTATGTCCTTATTGATTATCTATTTTATATATAGTAGTGTGTATATGTTTATCCCAACCACCTAATTTCTCCCTCCTGCCCCCCGCCTTCCCCCTCTGGTAACCATAACTTTGTTTTTTAAGCCTGTGAGTCTTTTTCTGTTTTGTAAATAAGTTCATTTGAATCGTTTTTTAGATTCCACATGCAAATGATATCATATGATATTTGCCTTTCTCTGTCTGACTTCATAATCTCTAGGTCCATCCATGTTGCTGCAAATAGCATTATTTCATTATTTTTTTATGGTTGAGTAATATTCCATATGTACCACATCTTCTCTATCCACACCTCTGTAGATGAACATTTAGGTTGCCACTATGTCTTGGCTACTGTAAATAGTGCTGCAATGAACACTGGGGTACATGAACCTTTTTGAAGTATAGTTTTCTCCAGATATATGCCCAGGAGTGGGACTGCTGGGTCATATGGTAACTCTATTTTAAGTTTTTTTAGGAACCTCTATACTGTTCTCCACAATGGCTGTATCAATGTACATTCCCACCAACAATGTAGGAGGGTTCCCTTTTCTCCACACCCTCTCTAGCATTTGTTGTTTGTAAACTTTTTGATGATGGTCTTTCTAACCAGTGTGAGGTGATATCTCCTTGTAGATTTGATTTGCATTTCTCTAATAATTAGCGATGTTAAGCATCTTTTCATCTGCTTTTCGGCCATCTATGTCTTCTTTGTATGTCTTCTTTGGAGAGATGTCTATTTAGATCTTCTGCCCATTTTTTGATGGGGTTGTTTTTTTGATATTGAGCTGCATGAACTGTTTGTATATTTTGGAAATTAATCCCATGTCGGTTGCATCATTTGCAAATATTTTCTCCCATTCTGTGGGTTGTCTTTTCATTTTGTTTACGGTTTATTTGCTATGCAAAAGCCTTTAAGTTTAATTAGGTCCCATTTGTTTATTTTTGTTATTTTCATTACTCTAGGAGGTGAATCCAAAAAGATATTGCTGTGATTTATGTCAAAGAGTATTCTGCCTATGTTTTCCTCTAAGGGTTTTATAGTATCCAGTCTTACATTTAGGTCTTTTATCCATTTTGAGTTTATTTTTGTGCATGGTGTTAAAGAATATTCTAATTTTATTTTATTTTTACATGTAGCTGTCCAGTTTTCCCAGCAACATTTATTGAAGAGACTGTCTTTCCTCCATTGTATAATCTTGCCACCTTTGTCGTAGATTAATTGGCCATAGGTGTGTGGGTTTATTTTGGGCTTTCTATCCTGTTCCACTTATCTATAAGTCTGGCTTTGTGACAGTACCATACTGATTCGATTACTGTAGCTTTATAGTGTAGTCTAAAGTCAGGGGGCCTCATTCCTCCAGCTCAATTTTCCTTACTCAAGATTGTTTGGGCTATTCAGGGTCTTTTGTGTTTCCATACAAATTTTAAGATTTTTTGTTCTGGGTCTGCGAAAAATGCCATAGGTAATTTGATAGGGATTGCATTGAATATGTAGATTACCTTGGATAGTATAGTCATTTGGATAATATTGATTCTTCTAATCCAAGAACATGGTATAACTTTCCAGCTGTTTGTGTCATCTTCTATTTCTTTCATCAGCATATTAGAGTTTTTGGAATACAGGTCTTTTGCCTCCTTACGTAGGTTTATTCCTAGGTATTTTATTCTTTCCGATATGATGGTAAATGGCATTGTTTGCTTAATTTCTCTTTCTGATATTTCATTGTTAATGCATAGAAATGCAACAGATTTATGTATGTTAATTTTGTATCCTGCAACTTTACCAAACTCACTGATGAGCTCTAGTAGTTTTCTGGTAGCATCTTTAGGATTCTGTATGTATAGTATCATGTCATCTGCAAATAGTGACAGTTTTACTTCTTTTCCAATTTGGATTCCTTTTATTTCTTTTTCTTCTATGACTGCTGTGGCTAAGACTTCCAAAACTTGTTGAATAAAAGTGGTGAGAGTAGACATCCTTGTCTTGTTCCTGATCTTAGAAGAAATGCTTTCAGTTTTTCACCATTGAGTACGATGTTAGCTGTGGATTTGTCATATATGCTCTTTATTATGTTGAGGTAGGTTCCCTCTATCTCCACTTTCTGGAAAGTTTTTATCATAAATGGGTGATGAATTTTGTCAAAAGCTTTTTTTGCATCTATTGAGATGATCACATGGGTTTTAGTCTTCAATTTTTTAATGTGCTATATCACATTGATTGATATGTGGATATTGAGAAATCCTGGCATCCCTGGGATAAGTCCCACTTGATCACACTGTATGAACCTTTTAATGTATTGTTGGACTTGGACTGCTAGTATTTTGTTCAGGATTTTTGTATCTATGTTCATCAATGATATTGGCCTGTAATTTTCTCTTCTTTTTGGTGTTATTTTTGTCTGGTTTTGGTATCAGGGTGATGGTGGACTCATAGAATGAGCTTGGAAGTGTTCCTTCCTCTGCAATTTTCTGAAACAGTTTCAGAAGGATAGATGTTAACTCTTCTCTCAATGTTTGATAGAATTCTTCTCTGAAGCCATCTGGTCCTGGACTTTTGTTTGTCAGTTTTTTATTCACAGTTTCAATTTCATTGCTTGGTTGGTCTGTTCATGTTTTCTATTTCTTCCTGGTTCAGTTTTGGGAGACTGTACCTTTCTAAGAGTTTGTCCATTTCTTCTAGGTCGTCTGTTTTGTTGGCATACAGTTGCTTGTAGTAGTCTCTTATGATCCTTTGTATTTCAGTGGTGTCAGTTGTAACTTCTCCTTTTTTCATTTCTAACTTTATTGATTTCAGCCCTCTCCCTTTTTTTCCTGATGAGTCTGGCTAAAGGTTTATCAATTTTATTTATCTTTTGAAAGAACTGGCTTTTAGTTTCATTGATCTTTTCTATTGTTTCCTTCATCTCTATTTCATTTATTTATGCTCTGATCTTTATGATTTCTTTCCTTCTGCTAACTTTGAGTTTTGTTTGTTCTTCTTCCTGTAGTTGCTTTAGATTTAAGGTCAGGTTGTTTATTGGGGATTTGTCTTGTTTTATGAGTTAAGATACTATTGCTATGAACTTACCTCTTAGAACTGCTTTTGCTGCATCCCATAGGTTTTGGATTGTCTTGTTTTCATTTTCACTTGTCTCTAGGTATTTTTTTATTTCCTCTTTGATTTTTCCAGTGATCCATTGGCTACTTAGTAGCATATTGTTTAGGCTTCACGTGTCTGTGTTTTTTACAGTTTTTTTTTTCTTGTAGTTGATTTCTAATCTCACAGCATTATGGTCAGAGAACATGCTTGATATGATTTCAATTTTCTTAAATTTCACAAGGCTTGCTTTATGGCCCAGCAGGTGGTCTATCCTGGAGAATTTTCCATGAGTACTTAAAAAGAATGTGTATTCTGCTGCTTTCAGATGGAATGCTCTATAAATATCAAATAAGTCCATCTAATGTGTCACTTAAGACCTGTTTCGCTATTGATTTTCTGTCGGGATGATCTGTCCATTGATGTAAGTGTGGTGTTGAAGTCCCCCACTACTATTGTGTTACTGTCAATTTCTTCTTTTATGGCTGTTAGCATTTGCCTCACATATTGAGGTGCTCCTATATCTCTCTCCTTCTGTTGGGCCATTAGTATAAGTAGTTGAACTGGGTTTGGGTTCTATTGTTGCTATGATTACCTTCAGTGCTTCACAGATTTCAAATTTTTCTAATGATAGCATGGGACTATGTGTGATTACTGGGATCCCAGAAGGTTTTTCAAAAAGTTTCTGCATCATCCACATTTTTCAGCTATACCTACATGCCTACAATAAAGAATTGATCTCTCTTTCCCTACATTCTTGCCCATTACCTAGTGGTAGATTTCTGCCACTTGTTACTTAGTTCTTACTGGACTATTAGTGGAGATCAAAGGACTTACTCTGTTGTCCTGGCAAGCTTCAGTTTTAGACTGGTCATGTGTCCTGATGCTAAGGGATGGAGCTTGCTCAACATCCTTGCCTTTCCTTCCAGTGGCAGCCAAACTCTGCCTTGTATATGTGGTGGGTCTAGTGCAGAAATTTTCTGCCCTCTCCCAGTATTAGAAGACCTCTCATGGTACTGGTATAAGATCCTGAGCCCAGGACTATTTTCTGTCCTTCTCCCAAGGGTTGAAAGGCTTTTTTTTCTTTTACCTTCTCCACGGTTTTAACAATGGGTCTTTACCTGTGTTCTTCAGAAAGACAGTTTGCTGCCCATCCCCCAGTGTCACAAAGTTTTTGGTCTACATGAGTGAAGGATCCAAACTAGGGGGGGTGGGGCTTCATGCCCTTCTCAAAGCAGTGGCAGATCCCATCCTCTATGCCTGTAACATCATTGATGGCTTTCTCTGATCTCTTACCCAGCTCCCAGTCTTTTTCATGAGCACTCAGTGGAGGTCCATGGAAAAGGACATATGAGTGAGTTAAATTCCTCCTGGATCTTAGCTCCAACTAAGATGTTACTGATCCATTAAGTATTTAGTTGATTTCCTCTTTCTCACCTGTGTGATAGCTTTGCTCTGCCACAAATGAGGGAGTCAGGGCATCCTGTCACTCTCTCCTGAGAGGGGCTAGTCTCAACTTGGATTTCCAGGTATTTGGTCACTCCATAACTCTAATGGGTTCCAGAAAAGTTTTCATTTTGTAGTTTATCTGTTTTGTTTGGGAAGAAGCAATACTCTTTCCAGCTTTCTATACTGTAGACATAAGTAGAAGTATCTCATAAGAATTAGCTTAAAAAAAAAAAAGGGCTGTGCATGTATTCACAAGAAAGACTAAAAAAACAAAGAAAAAAGAAAGAAATTCTCATATAGAAAGGGTGGTTATTAATGTGGTAGACTTTTGGGTTGTTTGCATTTTTCTTCTATGTGCTATTCTATATCTCTCAAGTTCTTTACAGAGATCTAATTTTATAACTTAAAAAAAAGATCTGTGTGTGCATATACATATGTGTATTCTATTTCTTAAGTCAAGTGCAAATGACAGAACATTATTTTACCATAGAAATGCCATTTATTTGCTGTTTTTAAAATAAACTTTCAAATAAATTTTGTGTCCTCAGAATTCATACAATTACATATGTATTCAATATCTGTAATCTTTCTCAGTATCCTCTGTTCAAGGTAAAAGACAAAATTCTTGCTAGGAAAAAAAATTAAAGTTTGATTTAAGAGAATAATTATGCTTAAAGCTTCATAAGAATCTCTCTTTTTCTTATAAATTTATTTATTTATTTTTGGCTGCACTGGGTCTTTGTTGCTGCACGTGGGCTTTCTCTATTTGTGGTGAGCGGGGGCTATTCTTCATTGCGGTGTGCAGGCTTCTCATTGCAGTGGCTTCTCTTGTTGTGGAGCACGGGTTCTAGGTGAGTGGGCTTCAGTAGTTGTGGCATGTGGGCTCAGTAGTTGTGGCTCGTGGGCTCTAGAGCACAAGCTCAGTAGTTGTGGCACATGGGCTTAGCTGCTCCACAGCATGTGGGATCTTCCCGGACCAGGGCCTCGAACCTGTGCCCCCTGCATTGGCAGGCAGATTCTTAACCACTGCGCCACCAGGGAAGTCCCCGTAAGAATCTCAATACAGCAGTTTTTCTTGTTTTGAGAGCCTTGTGTTTAAGAAAACTGTTTTTATTCATATTATGTCTTACACCTCATAATATAATCTCCCCACAATGACAGCTACGATTGCCAAAGTGATTTCTGTCACTCCAGGCTATAATGTAAATGTAGCCCAGGAAATAAGATAAACAGCAATTGAAGAGTAAAACGCAGCAGTAAACCAACCCCCAACAAACTGAATATTTTTTTTAAACTGTCAATGTTAAACGTATCAAAGGAGTTTTCAGGCAAAAACTTAATATAGTTAAGCAGTAAAAAGACTTCTGAACAATTTACTCAGATTATCCCTTTACCATATTACCTTTCCTCCAAAAAAGGATAGAAAAAGTCATTATGCAATGAACTTGTAATAACTTACATACAGTAACATACCAAAAAGTACCTTAGAGACCATTCTCTGGTACTAAGTAATTTGATGGTGGTCATTTGAAGGGTAAAAATGTTTTGGTTTATAATTTCCAAAGATAATCTCATTTCCAAAAGAACATTTCTATGAAATCAATCTCATTTTCAGAGAAAAGAAGTAATTAATTACACAAACCCCATGTTTCATTTTTTTACTTAGCAAGAATGGCTATCAAGCAAGTTACCAAAACTATTTTCCAGTTGTCTATTTTCAGAGTTGAGTGGCACACCATATATTTCACTCACTTCTTTCTTTCCTTCTTTCTTTCCTGTTTCTTCCTTCCTTCCTTCCTTCCTTCCTTCCTTCCTTCCTTCCTTCCTTCCTCCCTCCCTCCCTCCCTCCCTTCTTTCCTTTAAAATTTACTAAGCTGGGTGCGGAGGATATTGTGCTGAACAAAACTTAAAATGTTTCTACCCTTCAAGAGGCCTTTTCTTACATCCTCAATTTGTCTCAGACTTGGTTCTTATTTTGTTGCTGTATATTTTCATCACAGCACTTAATAATAATTGCACAGTTCCTCAATTATAGTAGTTACTCTTCGAAGACATAGATTTTCAGCATCTTAATGTCCTTACTACCAAGCACCATCTCACAAACAGATTACTCACAATGCATGATGAATAAAACAAATAAATAAACAAAGGAGCTTATAGTCTACCACACAGAGAAACACATAGATACAATAGAGCAATAAAATCTAAGATGAGCTATAATGACAGTATTCAGAGATTACCGAAGTAGCACAAAGGAGTCAGCAGATCAACTCCATTAGGGGTGGAAGTGGTCAAAAAGCTTCATTCAGCACATGATATTTAAATTGAATCTTGAAGGATGGTTAGAAGTGAGTCAGAAGCTTCAGAAGAGAAGAAATAATTTCAAGTAGAGAGAAAGTCATGAGCAAATTAAGAGAGATAAAAAATAGCATGTTATGATCAGAAAATAGCAAATAGGCTGGTATGACTGAAGCATGGGGTGACAGGGAAATTACCCTGAGATATGAATCTGGAAAAGGTACAGGGGACTAGGTCAAGGAATGGAGGAGGAGGCAAATAGACAAATATGTCAGGCTAGAGTATGCCGTGAGAACTTTATCCTGTATGCCGTGAGAAATCTCTGCAAAGGTGAGAAGAATAAGTTAAATGATAAGATTTGATTTTAGAAAACTTACTCTAGGGGACATACAGAATAGAATAAGGAAAACGAAATGACAGATGTTTGGGAAAGTAAAGTTAGAGGTAAAAGAACAATTAGGAGACTACTTACATAGTCCAAGACAAATATGACTACAACATGAATTAAAGCAGCCATACTGGGAAGAGAAAACTTTAAAGAAAAAAAAAAAAAAACTGAAAAGAAGAAATCGATTTAATTTTGTCCTCAATTAGATTTAGGGAAGCTCATTTACAAATGAGTACTGCCCTCATTTGTTAAATGGTAATAATTAGTGCTTACCTCAAAGAAATATTATAAATACCTGAGATAATGCATGTAAAATACTTCATAATATGACTGCCAAAGAATAAGGTTTATAAACATGGCAGTAATTATTTTGTTGATGCTGATGCTGATTGGATTTGAATCCTGGCTTGAATACTTACTCCCTGTGTGACCTTCATGAAGTTACTTAATCTCTGTTTGCCTCACAGTCCTCCTCTGTAACAATGGAGTATGCTCCCTAGTACCTCATAGATAAGTACTATTTTGAGTTTTATAGATGTAAGAACATATTCATGAAGGGTTTATAAAAATTTAGACCAATATCTGAAACTTTATTTTTAAGAAAAATAGTTATTAATAGAAAATAAGAGTTGAAAATGATTCTCGGATTTCCAATATGGGCGAACGGTGATACTCACTGAGAGAAGGAGGCTCCTTTAAAAAGCCAATAATTCTCCCTCAAATTCTTTAAGATGAATTAAGCGTTCTTCTTAGTGTTTTGCAAGCACACTAGACATATTACAACACTCACCATGGTATATTTTAACTGTCTATTTTCATGTCTATTATCCTCAGTAAATACTGATGATATCTAAGGGCAAAAAACTGTGTCTGTTAATTCTGCATCCCCAAGAAGTAGGATGCATCTGGTATATAAATAGGCTCAATATACGTTAGTGAAATAATTAAACTTAAAGGAGATATGAATTCCTTTAACAAGTCCAGAGAATATTTGGAAAGAATGGTATTTCCAAAGAATTTCACATGCTACTCCCCTATGGGCCTTAAAATTTCATCAAATAGAATGTAAAAACTAGTATATTATACTACTCTTTTCTAGTGAATTCTCACTAGATAGAAAGTGTTGAAATGCAAATGTGTAAAGAAAATAGCAGAGAATAAAGTAAATAATATAAACAAAAAGAATTATTCAAGAGTTTCCAACTTTCCCTTTCACCATGACCATATAAATATAGCAGTGCCACACTGTAAAGGGCTAATATTAAGACTTTCAAAATAAGAGCTAAGGGAACATCAAAAGTATTCCAGAATATTTATGTATATGGATTCATAATCTCACTATCTGTTGTATTTCCATTGTTTCATACTATACCTTAGATGAAGATCTTCTGAAAACTTCAGACAGGCGTAGATAAATTCTTTAATTTGGTTGTAAACTTTTGGCACAAATTCAGAGAATGGAAACTTTTTTGGAAATGGTTGCTGTAAAAGCAAGAATTAATGAAAGACAAGTCACAAACCAACATACATTGAAAATACTTATAAATTAATTAAAATGCAAAAGAAATTTTCTTCCACACTGTGAACTGCCTGCTTAACAACCTCAAATTTAAAAAATATATATTTGTGAAAGTTTTCTGATACTAAAAAGAATAAGATTAAATTAAATAAACAATAATTCAAATGTCCTCCAAAACCTGATAAATAAATTGTGATATATATTCAGCAAGAAAAAGTAATGAGCTATTGATACATGCAACAACTTAGATGAATATCAAAAGCATTATGTTCAGTGAAAGAAGCCAGTCTCAAAAGGTTACATACTGTATGATTCCATTTATAAGGCATTCTAGAAAAGGCAAAAGTGATGGATAGCAACAAGACTGCTGGTTGGCAAAGGCTGGGGGTTAGAGGAGGAACTGATTAAGAAGGTGTAGCATGAGGGAATTTTTTGGAATCATGGAACTGTTCTGTATCATTATTGTAGTAGTACATACATGACTCAATGCACTGTCAAAACCAATACAGTTATATAGCATGGTAAATTCTACTGTATGTTTTGGGGATAAAATGTCCTAAAAGTATAATAAAAGCAAGTATTTGAAAGTGTAAGGCAAAATGGAACACTTCCAGCAATCCCCCAAACACTTCAGAGGTGACAATACCCCAAAGCCATTTACTGATTCCCCAAACAGGAACTTCTGTTCTTCTAAGCCCTTCTAAGCCCCAAACTCATCCTTTGAAGGTGTTTCAGATTTCTAACCCATTGAGTTAGAAGTTATGCCTTTAATGAGACTGATACAAAGAAAGCTTTAAGGGGATGCCAAATCAGAGAAATTTATTTTAAAGTGTTCCTTACCTTTTCCAGCTCTGTATCTTGGAATGGGAATTGTCCTACCACCTTTTTATATATCTCTTCACTTGTTACTGGTATAGGACTGTAGTTGTCAGAATCAAGTATGTTTCTATAAAGAAAATAAAAGAAGAAAGGAAGGGAGGAGGGAAAAAGGAAAGAAGGGTTAGTTAATCACTATAGTGATCACAAATAATTTTCAGGTGAGCTCCAAGAGTTGCATATCCACCACAAGCCAAAATAAATGTTTCCCAGTCCCTAATTTATTCCTTTTATAATACAGCTATTTGGTCTCAGGTAAGGACATCTTTAAAAAAAAAAAAAAGAAAAAAGAAGGAAAATTACATTCTAAAACAAATAGAACACAATTATAAACATGACCTCATAGTGTTTGAGATTTACAGGTCAGAAAGAAAATTTTAAGGCAACATGTTGAAGCCTTAAGGCAAGTGAGAAGTAAATAATAAAAGAATGTGAGCTCTGGAGAAGGCAAAGAGGTTTTATTTGTTTTTAAAAAAAAAAGACATTTTTTATTATGTTCTTTAATTCTGTACTAGATCTAACTTTCAAAACTGGCAGATGAGGAAAACCAAGTTCTATAATAAATCCAAATTATGTTCATTTACTTCATCTACTGCTCTATATTAAGAATGACTTTTTCTTCATCCATAGGCTCCGCCTCCTTAACTGGACTGGGGTTTCTCTAAAAGCAGAGACCATACTACCAAAATCAAAAAAGAAATTTACTGAAGGCATCAGATCAGATGCTCTTAAAACCATGGATATATCATGTTACTAATTTTCAAGAGATAATCCTCCTCTAAATAAAACTGTATCATTAATAAACTGGGCTTTTAGAAACACAAATGTTTATATTAATATATAAATGAGTTGCACTACATGATTATCAGAGACATGTTCATAAAATGTGAAGAGTAAGATTAAAGGGACAATGTAATATCTTAAAGCTATACGAACCTGAAAGTAGAGTAAGCTGATCTGGGGAAGAGGTCTTACAGTAAGCAGAAAGATCACTTTAAGGAGTAAAGGTTCAAAAGGAGAAGAAACAAGTGAGCTGACCTGAGTTGTGTACCAGGAAAACAGTGCAAGGAAACATCTGTAAGTGGAGGTGTAATACAATAATTTTCTTATTGTTGTATGCATGTTGCAGTAACTATTTAAATAATATGCTTCAAATACTGGATTGTAATAGATCTCTTCTCTGGGTATAAGAGAAGAAAGAAGATGAGGAATCACATGAGTTGAGTCTTCAAAAAAGTTCCAAAAAAACTAAATTACTCGAAAGGGCTCAAAAGCCACTACCTTACAAGTGAGACATAGACTGGGCATGATCCTCAAAGAGAAAATCAAAAAACAGATTAAGAAGACACAAGGTGATCTGGTTGGTATGAACCAAGGTATATGACATTCACTCAAGGAAACAAAAAAGCCAAAATGGGATCTGGGGACTCCTCACATAGTAGGTACTAATATACTGAGACTGGATATCTCGGGAACTTTATTTGGGACATCACTACACCTTACTTGAATTCTTAATCATAACTGGGATCAGAGCTAGAAAAAATATGTCACATATACTTGTTGCTTATCACATCTGAAAAACCTTATGTATAAAGACGTGTGTACACACATGCATGCGCACGTGCGTGTGCACACACACACACACTATAGACAATTTCTCACCTGAAAATACCTGACCACTTCTTTAGCAAAGTTTCACTATATTGATCTCTGATTTCTAACAGCATGTCAAAAAGCTGATTTACAGGAAAACCATACACCTGAAACAAAATAAGAAAATAGCTTCATTTCATAAGGTGATTTTTTTAAGCAACATGAGAGATTAGGCACTGAAAGATATTTTTGTTCTTTAGCCAACAATTTAAATAAAACCATGATAAGAAAAATCTTTCATTCCCACCTAATATCTAGTGTTCATTCTCAAGAATTAAAAGATATATACCAATATAAGCCAGTCAGAAAAAAATTAAAAGATGAACATTAAAATTAATATATACTGGGTATAAATGTCAGCTAAGTTTTCCCTACAACTCCTTCTGTAACTCTTAGCAACCTTCAGGAATAGGGAGAGAAAATGAGAATGTTACCAATATCACCCACTTCTAATGCTATTCTATTGGATATAATATGCGGTTCACATGCTGCGGAGTGGCTAGGCCTGTGAGCCATGGCCACTGAGCCTGCGCGTCCGGAGCCTGTGCTCCGCAATGGGAGAGGCCACAGCAGTGAGAGGCCCACGTACCGCAAAAAAAAACAAAAACAAAAACAAAATGTGGTTCACTATTTAAAATAGTAGTTAAGAAACTCCAAAATCACTCAGACATTATATCTGAATTAAGGACATTTTGAAGAACTAAGGTAGTGAGTTCAATTAATTGATTTGCCTTGAGAAAAAAAGGGGGATGAGAACAATTTATGAGAACATAAACGGTCAAGGTGATGACCAGGAAATGCTACAAAGAGATAAAAAGATCTAGCTCTAGGAAAAGAAGAAACACAACTAAAAACTAAAAGTTACTTACTCAAGCTTAGATAGACAATGAAAAGATTTAGAGCTGATGAAACACTCATCTAGATAAGTCTGTGTAAACATAAACCACAAACCTGAAGTGTGTCAGCAAAAAGCACAATGAGGTTCTTCAAATCTAACACGAGGTTTGGATCAGAGCAGTAAGACTAAAGGAAATAAAAGACAATGAGGAAAAACACCTTTATTAAAAATAAAAGTAAATTTTGATTTACTCAACTGCTTAATGCTGCACCTGGTAAAGGCTCTCTGGATAACCTTCCTGGTTTAAAGTAACACCAGATTCAGCCAGGGAAGAGTGAGTAAAGACTCCAATAATCCATGATCTACATTTTTAACACTTGGAAATTTAAAAACACACTTCTAAATAACTGTTTGGTTAAAGAAGAAATCAAAATTGATATTGCAGATTATTTTAAAATGAACAGCAATGAAATAGTTCATATCAAAACCTATGGAATGCAGCTAATGCCATTTTAAAACAAATTACATCTTTATATGTGAACATTAGAAAACATAAAAGATTTAAAATAAACAAACTGAGCACTCAACTCATGAAGCTAGGCCAAAAAAGCCAAAATAAACCATAAATAAGTGAGAGAACAAAACTGATAAAATAAAAAGCAGACATTAGTGACATAGAGAAGACATGAAAGATTTGATCAATGAAACCAAAAGCTCAAGTTAAACATAAAATCAATAAAATAGACAAATCACAGGTAAGTCCAATTAAACAACAAAGAGAAAACAAAACTAAACAATACAAAGAATACAAAAACAAACATAAATACAGAGGAAAATACAAATTACAAATAAAGTCCATGTATAACCTCTCATCAACAAATTTGAAAACTGAAATGACATGGAAGATGCCTTCTGTGGGCAAGCTACAAAGATGTATATGGCACTATTTTTCAGTGACTTTGCTATTCAAATTCTCTTAATTATAGTTTGATTACTTGCTCTCTACTTAATTGCTCAGTTCCTGAAGGAGGAGTGTTGAATTCTCCCACAGTGGTGTGGTCCCTTGGTTTCTCTTCCTACTACTTAACAGTTTTTGTTTATTTACATACTGATGTTTGCTTGTCCCCAATAAATGGGTTATTGTCTTTTTGGTGGGTTAAAAATAATATCAAAGCAAATGTTCCTCTCTTCTCCCATTTAATGGTCTTTAACTTCAATCCAATTTTCTTGAAGAATATTGTCCTTTTTGCTCCCCATTCTTTATTTTCAATCTTTCTGTGTGATCTTAATGTATGAATCTCTCTTAGTAACCAAACTATAATACTTTCCAACTCTGGCATTTCTCATGAATACTTACATATTTGGACCTATTCTAGCCATCTTATTTTAAGTTTTCTATTTTCAATGATTCTTCTTTCTTTTTTGTTTCCTTTCCTGTTTTTCACTGGATCAGTTTTTTCAAATTATCTTATACTGGCTATTAATAAGTTATATAATTTCTGCCCACTGTTTATTTGAAATAATCTGGGTTTTCATCTAAAAAATGTTTTAAACATTAAGCCTCTCCTCTTTTAGGCATTCTTAATAGCATAAACTTTACAAATAATCAAACAATCAGTTATTTAGATTTATCTATGAGTTTTACTCTCATTTTTGCACACATTTATTTACTCCCATCCCATCTTGTATTTAGAATTTCTTTTTCATTTTTGGTAAAACACCAGTAAGACAGGATGGGTGAAAAGTAAACTTGGAACCCTCATGTGTTTGGAAATGCCTCTCTTTTGCACTCAAACTAAAATACACAATTTCAGATGTGAGAAAACTGTCTGCCCTAATTTACCCTGCCTGACCAAAAAAATGCATCCTTTCAACTGTAATAACCTAGTCTTTCTTTAATGCAGGGAAATTCCCCTCTTTTATTTAAATATTTAAGTCCCCTGCTTTGTGACTGTACTTTCTTTCTAAATCCCTATTAGATACAACCAAAAATCTACATAAATTATCCATGTTCCTTAACTTTCCATTCATATTTTCCATCTCTTTGTGTCTTCTCTCTATATTTTGGGACATATATTTGATTTTGTCTTCTTGATCACAGAATGATATGCAGTTTTATCTATTTAATCTTTGAATTAAATTTCTCTATAATGGTAGTCATAAATTTCCAAGAAAGCAATGTTTATCTTTGATTTCTATCCTTCTGTGGCTTGCTTCCTTCCTTTTCCTCCTTACCATGTTTTTAAAAATTGTGAATATAGTATACATAAAGAAAATAATAAATAAAACCTATATGTACAATTTCACCAGGCAAACAAAACTAAAGAGCACCAGCATGCCAGAAGCTCCAAAACAACTTCTTTTCTCTCCACTCAGGAAAACATTATCATGACATTTATGATAATCATTTCCATGTCTTTCCGTCATTTTTTGCTTCTTTGTATTTTTTAACTTAATAAACTTTATTTTTAGAGCAGTTTTGCATTTACAGATAAATTGAGCAGAAAGTACAGAGTTCCCATATATCCCTTCACACAGAAATTCATGCACAGATTCCCTTATTATAACATCTTGCATTAGTGTGGTAACATTTGGTACAGCTGATGAACCAATACTGACACACTGTTATTAACTGAAGTCCATACTTTACATTAGAGTTTACTCTTTGTGTTATATAATCTATGGGTTTTAACGTATGTATAATGACATATTCCACCATTACAATATCGTAGAGAATAGTTTCACTGCTCTAAAAATTCCCTGTCTTCCACTTATTCATCCCTCCATCCCTCTCTCAAATCCTGGCAACCCTGATCTTTTTACTGTCTCTATAATTTTGCCTTGTCCAGAATGTCATATAGTTGGAATCATAGGAGTATATAGCCTTCTCAGATTGGGTTACTTTACTTAGCAATATGCATTTAACTTTCCTCCATGTCTTTTTGTGGATTCATAGACCATTTCTTTTTTGCCACTGAATAAATATTCAATTATAAGAATGTACCAGAGTTTGTTTATCCATTCACCTACTAAAGGACATCTTGGTTGCTTCCAGGTTTTGGCTATTATGAATAAGCTGTTATAAACATGAGTGGGCAGGTTTCTGTGTTAACGTAAGTTTTCAACTCATTTGGCAAATACCTAGAGTGTACTTGCTGGATCATATAATAAGAGTATGTTTCATTTTGTAGAAACTGCCAAACTCTCTTCTAAGCTGGCTGTACCATTTTCCATTCCCATCAACAATGAGAGTTCCTGCTGTTCCACATTCTCTCCAGCATTTGGTGTTGTCAGTATTGTAGCCATTCTAATGGGTGTGTGGTGGGAGCTCAGTGTTGTTTTAATTTGTAATTCCCTGAGGACATATGGTGTCGAGCATCTTTTGTATGCTTTCCTGCCATTTGAATATCTTCTTTGGTGAGGTATCTGTTCAGAATTTTTGCCTGTTTTTTAATTGGGCCCGTTTTTTAATTTTTTTCTTACTGTTGAGTGTTAAGAGTTCTCTATATATTTTCAGTACCAGGCCTTTATCACATATGCCTGTCAGTTCATTCTCTTAATTTCATTGCTTTGTAACCATCTAAATACTCAGTCTTACTCAATATTTTCTTTCTCAATATTATGTAAGTGGAAAAAATCTATGTATAATTTTGTCTTGCTTTTATAATTCAACATTATACTTGTAAAATACATCCATGCTACTGTATATAGCTATAGTTTGGGCATTTTCATGCTGTATAATATTCCATGTTAGGAGTTTAACCCAGATTGTTCATTTTATTACCAATGGACATTTAAGTCATTTCTAATTTTGAAAATTCAACAACGCTGGAATGAATATTCTTGCATGTGTATTATGGTGCATTAGGGCAAGTTTCTCAAGGGAATATAGTTAGGAAAAGAATTTCTGGTTCATCAGGATCTTTGACTTTAAAAGATGATGCTAATTTTTTTCAAAGGGGTTCTGAATACTTCATATCCTTATCAACATTTGTGTTATTAATTCTTACATAATGTTATCTCATTTGGTTTTAATTTGCATTTCAATGATGCACTAAAGTTGATCACCTTTCACATGTTTCTCAGCCAAGTGAATTCCTTCCTTAGTTGAGATACCTGTTTAAATCTTTTGCTTGTTTTTTGTTTGTTTGTTTGTTTTGCGGTACGCGGGCCTCTCACTGTTGTGGCCTCTCCCGTTGTGGAGCACAGGCTCCAGATGTGCAGGCCCAGCGGCCAGGGCACACGGGCCCAGCCGCTCCGCAGCATGTGGGATCTTCCCAGACCGGGGCACGAACCCGTGTCCCCTGCATTGGCAGGCGGACTCTCAACCACTGTGCCACCAGGGAAGCCCTTGCTTGTTTTTTCTATTGAGATGTCTGTCTCTATTGTCATGATGAATAGTGAAATTTTTATATATTTTGTTAGTTCTTTGCTGATTTTGTGCTGAAAACATCATTTCTCATCATATAGCTTATTTTATCTACTATCTTTCGTTTTTTTGTTTTTTTTTCTTACAGTTTTAACGTAGCTTAATATTTAATGTATGAATATTTTTCTTTATGGTTAGTGCCTTTGGTATTTTAGTTAGGAATTCCTTCCCTAACCTGAATCATAAAGATATTCTCTTATACTATCTTCTGAAAGATTTATGGCCTTACATTTTATATTTTGATATTTTATCAACCTGAAACTCATTTTTTGGTGTATTATTTCCCCCATACTGATAGTCAATTGTCCCAGTACTATTCATTGAAATGTCTGTCCTCTACTCACTGACCTGCAATACTATCTCTTTTATAAATATCAAAGATCTTTTTTGGAGGCTCTATATTCTGTTTCATTATCTATCCAATGACAGTACCAGAGTGTCTGGTACTCATTTAATAAGATTTCTAAATTAAGCCTTGATATCCAGTATAGAAAACCCACCTACCTTATCTCAGTCTTCAGGAGTCTCTTAGCTGTTCCTGGCTTTTGTACTGGCTTAACAATATTACAATCAGATTGCAAAGGTACTCATCCTCCCAAAAATAAGATTACTGAGATTTTGACTGCCACTGAATTAAATTTATAGATCAATTTTAAGAGAACAAATATCTACAATAATAACTCTTCCAATCAATGAACATGCTATTTCAATTTTATTTAGTTCCTCTTTAATTCCTTTTCCTCTCTCAAAAACATTTTAGAATTTTCTCCATGGAGGTCTTGAACATATTTTGCTAGATATATTTCTACTACTTTTAATGTATGCTATTGTATCAATTTTATCTTTTAAAAATTTTAACTTTTCAACTTTTATTCCTGGTTTATAAAATGGCAATTGATTTTTCATAATGATTTTCTATCAGGGACCATGCTAACCTCTTCCATTAATTGTAATAAATTTTCTGTAAATTCTTTGAATTTTCAATGTACAAAAATATATCATCTGCAAAAATGACAATTTTGTTTCTTCCTTTCAAAGGTGTATTTTTTAATTTATTTATGTTTCTATCTTTACAACACTAAGTACGACGTCAAATACAATACAAAATAGAAGTGATGGTAATTAAATATGATACTTACAGGTTTTTGAGGATAGATTTTTATCAGTTTAAAGAAATTCTCTTATGTTTTCAATTTACTAAGAGATCTTACCATGAATTTATGGTGTGTTTTATTAAATGCTTTTCTGTATCTATTGAAATGATTACATAATTTTTGTCCTTTAATCTATTAATTCATTAAATTACATTAATAGACTTTGTAATATTGAACTAAGCTTGCATTTGCTATGACAAACTCAACATATTAATGTTCTTTGTAAACTGCTGAATTCTGTTTTCTAATATTTTATTTAAGATTTCTGATCTATATTTATGAATGAGCCTGTATATTTATGAGTTTATGAGTTCTTGTACTATCCAAATCTGGCTTCATTATCAAGATTACACACACCTTATAAAATGAGTTGGTGTTTCCTCTTTTCTATTCTCCAAGAGTTTATGTAAGATAGGAATTCAAGAAAAAACTCCCTAGACCTGAAGATTTCTTTAAAGGAAGAATTTTGACTGCTTTTTCATTTACTTCTGATTCAATCTTAACCTGAAAAGAATAGTTCTTTCCAGCCTAATGTGGGGGAGGGCACCATATTAGACTCTCCAACCCAGATAGGCCCCAGAGACTATCAAATCTGAGTACAAATTGCCTGGACTAACAAGTAACCTCAAGGCAAATGCAGTTTAAGTGTTTAAGTCTATCTTTCTGGAGCTCTGGACTCTCAATTTCCCCTGGATTTGGCCTGGTAATTCCTTAATAACCTTACTAAGCACTCTAGACTTAAACAACATCTTATATGCAGTACATAAAGCAGTACTTTTAGTTGTTTCAAGCTGAACAGCTGCTATGAATGACCTAGCTTCCTATATTCCTAAAATGAGAAATAATTATTACTTTATAAATTTATCTCCTAGTCCATGACTTATTTGTATTTGCTAAAGAATAGCTATGCAATTTGTTTATTATTGTCTTCTATTTGATGTAATTGGTTTTCCTCAAATATTCTATGACTCGGCATTTGTTTATGTTTAGAAATGAAGGACTAGATTGATTAGTATGTATAACTGGTATGGGTTTCACCCTCTGCAGCTTTTAAGTCTGTTTTCCAAAAACTGACTATAGGCTCTTTGTATGTAGGTGGGGCAGATGAATCACCTTGCTCAAAAAGTAGTACTAGAGAACTTCACTAATCATGCTATCATCTCTTTATGTTGATGGTAAGGTTGGCCAAAGGAATTGGGTAACCTGCTGTCTAGCCAAGATTTTTAGAAAGTAGACCTCTAAATAATTTCCCTTAAGATTTCTCCCAGCCTCATTCCTGCTCATAACATTTGTTGACTGAATTTAGAGTATTCCTAGATTCCATTTGGAACAATGTTTCCTACTTTGACAATACCCTCTATACCATATTTAATGTAATATTTTCTTTTCTCAGGTTGAGTCATTATGCTGATTCCATCTGTTTTCTAAATTCAAAGAAATTTTTCAAAACTTCTGGCCTATAGAGGTACTTTGCAGTGTTTCTCTTTTTAGTTTTTCTTACATGTTATTTCAATAGCAATTTGGTTAGAGAGCTGCATGACATATATGCTTAGTACACCCTTTGACTCAAAGAAATTTAAAATATGTGTGTGTGGGGGGGGATGGGTATGGATGTGGGTGTGTATAAAACCACTATTACAAAGCACCGAGCTGATCTCCCTGTGCTATGCGGCTGCTTCCCACTAGCTATCTATTTTACATTTGGTAGTGTATATATGTCCATGCCACTCTCTCACTTCGTCCCAGCTTACCCTTCCCCCTCCCCATATCCTCAAGTCCATTCTCTA
>NC_041225.1:87048082-87065873 GCF_002837175.3 Physeter macrocephalus
ACACACACACACACACACACACACACACACAAAACCCACTATTACAGTACACACTCTTGTCTGCCTGTCACATAATAAGAAAAAATGTCCAATATTTAATAGCTACAAAACTAGAGGATTTTGGGCCACACAAATTACATTGTTCCATAATTTTAAATCATAAAAAAATACCTTTCTAGTATTATCAGATGATCTGTTTATCATTTTATTGGCAGTCATACTAGCAATTATATTAACAGATCTTCTAATATTGAACCATTCCTGATATGAATTCTTTGTATTAGCATATTATTCTTTTAATATACAGGTACTGCTAAATTTGAATTCTAAGTGAGATGGATTGTATAAGATTGCATAAGATTTCTATCATGTTTTGAAATCAGCATTGAGAATATTATATCTTTCAAAATGTTTCCAATTTATGCAATGACTGATAATTCAATCAGAAAATATAAAAAGTTTTAATTAGTGACATAGAAAGTTAGAAAAATATACAGATTTTTTACAAAAAATAAACACTCAGATATAATGTTTCCTTTTGAGATTTGTTTTGATGTTTAGGTTGTTCTTATTTTTCTTTCTTGCTGATAATGTAACACAATAAATAGTGTCATAAAATAGAATTGGTATCTGTGGCATCAACTACTTTGTCTCATAATGGATAAAAATGGTTCAGTGAGTAAATGTATGTGATGTTGAGTTCTATTTTAATGGTTCTGTTGAAATACAATTCCCATACCATACTACTCACCCATTTAAAGTATGTAATTCAACAGTTTTTAGTATTTTTAATATTTTTGCAGATATGTGCAAACATAACCACAGTCAATTTTAGAACATTTTCTTCATCTCAAAGAGAAACCCTGCCCCTCAAGCTATCACCTGCTTATTCCTCGTATCCACTCCCAGCCCTAGGAGACCACTAATTTCTTTCTGCCTCTGTAGACTGATGCTAAACTATTATTTTTAAAGGGTACTTTTGTCATTTAGTCTTCAGTTCAAAAGAATATACAGTAGATCTACAAGGAAACATTCCATTAAGATTAATTTTCTCCATAGATATACACTTTAATCAGCACATTGTAAAGTGTCCTATTCATGACAATAAGTATGGTTGCATGATGAGGAAAAGAGTATATTTTCCTCCTGAGAGACTCCTATAGATTTGTCACATTCTCAAATGTGAAAAAAACCACTGCTTTGAAAAAAGAAATTATTTGGAAGAAATCTAAGTTTTCTAAAAGAAAAACACCTTTTCCCAGGAAAATAATAAAATTGGTGAAATCAGGGAAATGGACAGATATAAAATAAACAAACAAAATCAAGGACTTCTCTCCCATAGAATGACAGTAATACTAGTTAATATCAGAAACAAACCTTCCTCAAAATACTACCTGAAATAAACCATAAAATACCAAAAATAGGACTTAGATAGGGAACACATAAAATATTTTACCAAAAGATATAAAAGCAAATAAGTGAGAAAAATACATATATTCCTGTTGAAAAATACCAGATGCTGAAATATGTCAATTATCTCCATTTAAATGTGCAGATTTACTGCATATTAACACTATAGGTCAGTTTTAGGGGAAGGTAAGAGGTGGAAGGGATGTGACAAAGTGATTCTCAAATTAACCTAGAAGAATAATGAGGAGATAAATAGTATATTTTAAAAAGAGGATTTTATAGGACATATATGTCATATAAGAAATTAAAGCATACTATATCAGATGTAATAATCAAAACAATGTTGTACTGGTTCAAGACATACAGAGAGAGAGGGAAGGGGGCGGGCAGGAATCAGAGCCTAGAAACAGATCTTAGTATTTATATCACATATTATGATAAAGGTGGCCTTCAAAATAGGTTGGGAAAGGACAGACATTTATGAACTGAATGCTGCATTCCCCCCCAAATTCTATGTTGAAGCCCTAGTGCCAGTGTAGCCTTGTTTGGAGAGGAGGCCTTGGAGAGATAATTAAAGTCAAATGAAGTCATATTGGTAAGGTCCTAATCTGCTGGGATTGGGGTCCTTATAAAAGAAGAAGACACTAGAATACATGCTGAGGAAGGGTCATGTGAGGACACAATGAGAATGTGATCATCTGAAACCCAGGAGGGTCCTTACCAGAAAACAACCATGATGGCACCCTGATCTCAGACTTTCAGCCTCTGGAACTGTGAGAAAATAAATTTCTGTCGTTTAAGCTACCCAATCTATATATTTCATTATGGTAACCTGAGCTGAATAAAACAACAGATTATCACAATAATGTTATTGGAGGTGATGAGTCATTTTCAAAATAAAGTCCAACCTCACACACAACACTAAAATAAACTTCTAGTTTGTGAATTATACGTTAAACAAGTAACTACAGAAATACTAAAATTAAATATAGACAAATAATTACATTTATTTGGAATAAGGAAGACATAAATAGTAAGGTTAAAGATCAATAAATTTAACTCCATTAAAAATTTTAAAACTTCTGTAAAACCATGGAAAAGAAAATTAAAGGTTAGAAACACATGAAACTAAGGAAATATTTACAACCTATATATTAGACTAGAGATTAACATTCAGATTAAAGTTAATGTTAAACATTAACATCCATGTGTTACTAATAAATATAAAATAAAACGATTAAAATACAAAATAAAGGCAATGCATAGGAACAGGAAATTCTAAGAAGATATACAAATAACTAAAAAGATGTGAAGAGATTTTTAATATCAGTATTAAAGAAAAACATTAAATTAATTTCTGACATATAATTTCTGACATTATTATTATATTGGGAATGACTTTTTGTTTTTAAATGTAACTTTCTGCGGAATAAAAGGAATAGGGAAATAGGAATTCTAACAGATGATGCTTAGTGATGCTAAATGGTTCAATCTTTTTGTAAGCAAATTAGCAATACACATCCAGAGCCTCAGAAATATACAGATCCTTTAACTCACTAAATTCACATCTAAGAATTTATCCTAAGTATAATTAATGTGCAAGGATATGTTAATAAAAATATTTACTTCAATGTTTATAACAGCTTAAAAAAACTTTTTTAAAAAGTGTATCAAGTGAATGAATTTTTTTAAATGGTACATTCCTAAAAATGGAATATTATACAAATGCACATTAAAACTAATACAAATTCATTAGATATTAAATGAAAAATACAGCATGTTTTACTTAAAATATATATTGTATATCATGTATTCATACACAGAAAAAGGGGTCTTGAAATTTACATATAAGAAAGCTAATAATAATCATGCCAGGGATCATGGCCAAACTCGTTACTATTAATAATCAATATTTCCTATCTTTTAATAACCATGTTATCTTTGTATAATTTTTTTATGTAAGAGCACGCCATGCAATGGAGGAAAGTAAAGCATTTAAAAAATGGTCCTAGGACAATGGATATACTATTGCAAAAAAAAAAATAAAATGAGATCTTTAATCATACCCTAAATGACAATAAGAATAGGTGGCAATAACTACATAAATGTGTAAAAATCAAGCCATGAAATAGTTGAGACTGTTTTTTAGTCTCAGAACAGGCAGAACTTTTAAAAAATATTTTTAAATGTTCCAGACTTTATTATGATAACACAAGCATATTAATGGTAAACATGTCAGATCAAGTCCTTGGACACATATAAGCAATGGGAGAAATTTTAAAATAAGATAAATATAATCAGATACATAAACATTTAACATTTTAAATACTAAAGAAGAAACCACCAACAAAAATAAAAGGAGAAAAATATTTGCAACACATTCAATAACGACATACCCTCTTTGGTTTCAAACTCATACATTAATCAATCTCCTAGACCCTACCACTTGAATAGCACAAAAAGTATCTCAAAGTAATCACAGCAAAAGGTAACTTATGACTTCCCTACTCCAAACCATCAAAACCAACACTATCATCCAAGGAAGGAAACTATAAACCTAGGCATTACCTTGATACTTCTTTCAACCTTACCTCTTGTATATTAATCCATCAGAAAGTATAATTAATCTTACTTCCTAAAAATCTCTCAAACTCATCCATATCTCTCTATATCTACTATCACCTTGATCCAGCAATCATAATCTATTGTCTGGAATACTAGACTAGTCTACTAACTGTTCTCCCCACATCCATTCTCATCCCTCATCTGTAATTTAGCCAGAACAATCTTTTAAAAATAGAAATCTGACTTTCTCACTCCAATTTACCCTACTCCTGCCCCCAACACACACATACTCACTCAACCCACTGCTTAAAGGGTCAAACAGGTCCTAAATAATATGACACCTACCTACTTCTTTATTCCCACGTCCTACCTTAGTTGCCTAGCTTTCTATGTTTATGTTCTAACCACTCGGGACATCTTTCAGTTTCCTAAAATGGCTACACTCCCTTCAATTATAGATTTTACACATGGTATTTACTCTAGAACACTTGCTAATGACTCGATAAAGAGAGTTGAAGGGTTACGAATGACTTTAAAGTTTCTGGCTAGCATAACTAGATGTATACCAGAGCCATTTCTTGAAATTTTTTAAATACCAAATTATCTTCTATTATTAACTCCTCACTATTATTCCTCAAACACTTCAGACATAAGAGTACCTCAAAGTCCTTGTACTACTGTTCCTTTCACCTGGAATGATCTTTTAATTGATCTTTACACAAATAGTTACTCCTTGATACTTAGATCTCAGAATGCCACTTCAGATCAACCAGTCAAAAGCAGACACCTAGTTGCCCTAATCTATCACTCTATTTTAATTGTCTGCATTGCATTATCACTGTCTGATGTTACTATTTATTTGTTTATTGGCAATCTCCCCAATTAAAATATAACTCTCTGAGAGCAAAGACTTTATTCTTATTCATTCTTGTATTCCCATTGCCAACATGTAATCTTTGTTCAAGAAATATTGAATGAATGAATAATTCAGAGCCAGCATTCTCTGCTTGTAATAAAGTAGATTATCATCAACAATTGATGCTACCATAAAATATATCAATAGATCATGGGAACTCATAATTAAGCAACTTACTGAAATGTTGTAGAGTAAGAATAAATCTGTGAACTCCAAATCAGTATTAATAGGCATTATGAAGGCAATATGGAGTAATGGCTAAGAACATGGGCTCTGCAGTCATACCATCGAGGTTTGAATCCAAGCTCCACCACTTACTGGGTGACATCAGGCTGGTTACTTAACCTCTCTGAGGTTCAGTTCCCCAGACTATAGGGTAAATATAACAACAGCACCAGCCTTATAGGGATGAAGTGAGGATGAAATATATATGCAGTACACAATAACAATATAATAACAATGCCTGAGACATAGATAGCAATCAATAAATGTAAGCTGCTGTTTTCTTATTGCAAAGAGCATTCACAAAAGTGGGCTTAGCGTTAGAGAACATGCAGTTTGAAGTGACTACTTCCATATATCTTTGAAGAAGATGACTCCAAATGGGTGATTTCAAACAATACACATATGATGATTTTAAAGCAGTAGAAGACTGAAGAGCATATAGATAATTAGCTTGAAGTAAGAACTTCTCTTGTGCTTCTTACATACCGAGTGAGTACGGAGTGCTGCGATGGTTTTTGAAAGTGCCATTTCCCACAGTTCATCGATGTAGGCTCTATTTACTAAGCCCTGGGTTGTATGTAAAATGTGATCTTCAACCACAAAAAAGCTAAGATTGAGGAAAAAAGAAAGCACAGCTGTCAGAAATTACAGTTTGACTACTATCATCAGGGGATGACAAACATTAAGAGTTGCCATCAAATTGGAAGTTAATACTAGTCACTTTTTCTTAAAGAAAGCTGTTTGGTATCACAAACAAAATCAGATTTCTTAGACTTGGAATTATACCTCTGATCATGATATCATCTTAACCACTTCTATAGAAATTGGAATTACATTCCTATTAAATGTTAACCATGTTATCTAGAAATTTAAAAGGGAAGAAAAATGTTTATTCGTAAAGAAGGCTAATTTCACTACATTAAAATCAACAGCCCATTAATACATTTTTAAAAACTAATAGAATCTAAAGAGACAATGAAAGTTAAAGCATGCATTTTTTTTAAGAATCCAACACACAAAATACCGAAATAATTCCCCTTATATAAACTTTCTCATCAAAGTATTGAAAAGATATCTTACAAAGGTAAAGAAAAAATACACATATATTTTTTAACATTTTTTTAACATCTGTGGCTTCTTAATTTTTATGCATCTAAAATGTATCTTCAGCTTTCTTGCCTAAATATTCATACTAATTAAAACAATTCTTTAAATAGGGAATTGTTATGATACATTTTAATCAAAGGTATCAATTACATTGCAACAATCTAAACTTGGGGAAAAAAAGAAATTTCATGGAACAATCCAACTTATTTCCTTTTTTTTTTAACTGCAAAGTTACTATTTTGCAATTAGAATAAGCTGCCTATATTTGGGATGTTTATTTGGGAACTGCAATTCCATACTAGTATATATACTCCAGATGAGGATGGCAAACTATACAGTCCATGGAACAAATCTGGCCCACTGCTTGTTTTTATAAACAGTGTTTTATTGGAACACAGCCATTGTCTTTCATTTACATATTGTCTGTACTTGCTTTCATACCGCAACAAAGCTGAATAGTTCTAACAGAAACCGTATGGCCTGCTGAGCCTAAAATACTTTACTATTTGGCCCTTTTAGAAAAAAACTTGCCAACTTTTGCTGATTATTTGGTTCCCTCGTAACAATAATGAAAAAACAGAACATCACATATAATAAGACTATAATTCGATATTTTTCTCCCTTTATCCATAAAAAGGATTCCCCAACAATATAGAATTATGTTCCCCACATAATTCTATGAAACAAATAGACATTCCTTTAAAATCATCAGATATTCAAAACAAATCTTGTCTTAAGAATTTAGAAAAGAAAAAAAATTTCCCAAAGAACACTTGATATACTTTTCCAAGTCTCACAAAAAGCATATAAACTATTGAAAGTGTATAAATTTAAAACACACACACACACAAACACACATATACCCACCCTACAATTTGATTAAAATACTTCCTGTAGCCATCTAAAGTTTCATGCTGCAACAAAGCAAAGAGAAAAAAGTTAATGTTTCTGTTTTGACACATTAAGACAGTTAAAATCAGCTAATTAATTTCTTAAGGCTCAATTCCAAAGACTATAAAGTAAATATAATAATAGTACCTACCTTATAGGATTACAGTGAGGATGAAATGAGACAGTACGTATCTAGTACTTAGAACAATGCCTGACACATAGCAAGCAACAGATGTTAGTTGCTACTTTCTTAATGCAAGTCACATCTAGTGGTCCCAGAGTGACAATTTGGGGCGGGGGGAAGCCCAAATGGAAAATAATTAAAAGATACCAGAGAAGAAAAGTGAAAAAGGGAGAAAAGGAAAGGTGGTGATGCTACCATGTTAGAAGGAGGCTGGAGCACCAAACGAGCCTGTTTTCGCCTCTGTTTTCGGTAGTAGTTCTCAAATGTTTCCCGGGCACCCTGTAAAACAAAACAAAAGGAAATGGGTTGATACATTTGGACTAATTACTCTAGTATTTCATGGGAAATTCCCAGGTCAGGAATTGAGGCAGCCCCACATTTCTCAAAATCTGCTATTTTAACACTGGTAATCTTCGGAAAAATAAAAATAACTATTACCATTTATTGAACCTTACTTACAAATACCAATAGAGATGGATACAAAAAATTCTTAAGAGGAAACTACCAGAACTCAGCCTCCAGCACATCAAAGCTGGTTTCTGAATCAATTATCACAAATTCACAAGAAAGACAAACCAACATTCTCATAGGTTATAACAACAGTTTAGAAAATTGTTCTTTAAAAAAAAACTCACAGAACATTCCAGAATAAAAACTAGTCTCAAATAAATCATGACCAAAAGGCCAAAGGGAGGCAGGAAAAAGGCAGGAGCTGAGAACATTAAGTCAGTCTTCTCAGACAGAATATAATCTAGCACAGGATTAATACCAAAAAGGAAGAAACGAAGCCCTGGAAAGTCTTAGCACACAGTTTCAACTTTTCATTTAGGGTTTCTGGGCTTAAACTGAAAGGTGCTCTAGAGAACAAGAGCTAACTCATGAGCTCTATAACTAGGGTTGAATAGTGTCTTCTCAAAATTCATGTCCTTCCCAGGACCTCACAACATGAACCTATTTAGAAATAGAGTCATTACAGATGTAATTAGTTAAATTAAGATGCAGTCATACTACAGTAGGGTGACCCTTAATCCAATATAACTGGTGTCTTCATAAGAAGAGGAAAATGCTATATGAAGGCAGAAACACAGGGAGAACACCATATGGTGCCACAAGCAGAGATGGGACTGATGCAGCTGCAAGCCAAGGAACACCAAGGACTGCTGGCCACCACCAGAAGCTACAGAGAGGCAAGGAAGGATTCTACCCAGAATCTGAGAGGGAGGATGGCCTTCTGTTATCCTGATTTTGGATTTCTAGTCTCCAAAACTGTGACAGAACAAATTTCTCTTATTTTAAGCCACCCAGTTTGTGGTACTTGATTATAGCAGCCGTAGGAAACTGATATAAGCTCAAAGCTTTTAAAACATGATGCTCCCCATTATTAAACTCTACTCTCAACCCAAGACTTTTCTAAATAAACAAAAGTAGAAAGGGAGAGACAGCATTACACAGTGGTTAAGAGTACTGATTTTAGAACCAAATGATTTTATTCAAACCATGGCTCTGCCCCTTACTAGCTGTATAACTCATATGACTAGCTATATAACTTCCCTTTCATTATTTTAACTTCCACTATTTAACTCTTTACCTTTCACTAATAGATGTGCTATGGTTTACTCATTTGTAGAGATGCCAAACTCATATGGTTGTAATAAGGATTTAGAAGAGTTATAAAGCTTTTAGAATAGTACCTGATAAATAATAACCACTATGCAAGTACTTATTTAAAACATAAATAAGATGAAATCAGTGATGAAACAGAAAGCCCAGCCCATGTGAGTGAACATAAACTCCGTGAAATACCTGGTTCAGTTTTCTTCACCTTCCCAAAAGTCTGAAGAATTTTACTCAACATGACTTCTTTGTTAGATCCCTAAACCAGGAAAACTGTTTAAGGTACTAAATCATGCAGCCTCAAGAGTGTAGCGCAGGCGTTGGCAAATGTTTTCCATAATGGGCAGGATAGTAAATAGGCTTTGGTGAGCCATCCAGTCTCTGATGCAACTACTCAACTCTGCTGCTGTAGTGCAAAACCAGTCACAGACAAGACATAAATGAGTGTGGCTGTGTTCCAATAAAACCTTATTTGTGAAAACTGAAATTAGAATTTCGTATCATTTTCACCTGTCATGAAATATTACTCCTCTTATGATTATTTTTATGAATACCAACCATTTAAAAATGTAAAAGTTGGGCTTCCCTGGTGGCGCAGTGGTTGAGAGTCCACCTGCCGATTCAGGAGACACAGGTTCATGCCCCGGTCTGGGAAGATCCCACATGCCGCGGAGCGGCTCGGCCTGTGAGCCATGGCCGCTGAGTCTGCACATCCGGAGCCTGTGCTCCGCAACGGGAGAGGCCACAGCAGTGAGAGAGGCCCGTGTACAACAAATAAATAAATAAATAAATAAAATGTAAAAGTTCACACAGGTCATACAGAAACAGGCAGTAGGCTGGATTTCGCCCATAAGTCATGGTTTGATGACCCCTGGGGTAGCTTAAAAACAAAGGTTTTAAAACACTAAAGTTATTATAACTGTATACACCTGAATTTTTCTGCCTAAAAAATGAAAACAAACATTAAGACAGCTATTTCAAGGCTTTCTTAGTCTATAAAGTTAGTGAGGTAGCAAATAATTCTATTTAAGAAATAAAAAGTGGAAACTGCCTGTTGGTTTGTTAAAGCTGTTCCCCACTTGTCACCATTTCACAGCATAGAGGTATTATTAAATGTCAATTACATTCTATACACACTGAATGGCTTTTCATTTTAAGGTTAACAGCCCTAAAGGCCCTTTATTATTTTAGTGTGACGTTACACTTTCAACATGCTTTCTAGCCAAGATACACTTAGCTGAGAATTTAGGGAAAGCCTTCTAATTAGAACACACTATATTAACTTAATTATTTGTTGTAAATGATAGAAAATAAACAAGATGAAATTCTATATAAAAATCAAATCATGAACCTCTACTTAATTCTAAAGTATATATATTTTGCTTTTTCAATAAAATTAAAACATAAGAAAAGACCAATTTATCTAATAGGTCTGGTTTCCCCATTTACAAAAATGAGCTAGATTTTCCCTAGTGGGTGCTAAATAAATTCACCTCTGATTATTCTATTTCTTTTGCCAGTTTTGTCAACTCAATGCTTATAGGAGAAATTTGAGAAATAGAGGTCTGACCAATCCAGTTGAGTAAATGATGAAGTGCCTGCCTATTCACAAATAGGTCAATAGACAATGAACTATAGAGTTCTGCCACTTCAGCCTCAAGCTCCTTTAATCACTCAAATGAAAAAACAAAACAAAACACAAACCAAAAAAAACACCTCAAAAGCTACTGAAGGTATAAACAAATAGATATAAAACAATAGGCAGGCAAGCGAAAAGTTGTTCTGTTTTTCATTTTATGTCATTAGTATGACAGTGCTACAAAGGCTGTATAATAATTAATGAATTAATACACACAATGTCACAGAAAAATTAGTCACAGTGTATATAAAGTGCTTGCCATGTGATAGACACTGAGAATCTCCTCACTGAATATATAGTCTATGGTGGAGGACTAGAAATTAAACAAGCAATTATATTAAAATCCTATTAAAATTATATTAGAATCCTGTGGATTGAAGTGGGATGTATGTCTGCGTGTGTGTGTGTATGCGTGTGCACACGTGCACTTAGGGGGTGGGAGGAATGTTAGAGAAAGATTCTCAGGAAAAAAATGACATTTATACTCATAATTGAAGAATGACTCAGAAGAATAAGCCAGGTAAACAGAAAGGAAAAAAAAATGTTCCTTGTAGAGACAGAGAAGTTCAAAGAAAAAAGGTATCACATATCCCATGAATTGAAAGAAGTTCTTCATGGCTGGAACTTCAGAGTGTAAAGGAGAGGGATGACAACAGACGAGGCTGGAGGACTTTGTAAATCGTGTTAAGCTATTTGGACTTCAACTCTAGTTTTAGACACCTGGAAGTTGTAATATAGTGAGTAGAATAAAGGAAGGGGAAATTAGCTACAAAAAGATCAGTCAGAATCTGACATATATTTAGGAGGCATAAGCCAATTGGATATATGTGGTAAAGGACATAAAGGAAAGAAGGCTGATGTGAGGTTTCTAACCTAGTTAACTAGTTTGGTTGGTGGTGTCATTTAATGAGAGAGGAATCAGAAGGAAATACAGTTGATTATTACCCATGGTTTCCTAATTTGCAAATTTACCTACCTGCTAAAATTTATGTGTAGCCTCAAAATCAATACTCATGGCACTTTCATAGTCATTCAAGGATGTACACAGTGTGGGGAAAATTTTGCATTGCCCGATGCACATGTTCCTAGCTGAGGCCAAACAAAGCAACACTCTTCTTTCTTATTTCAGTTCACACACTATAAACAATTATTCTTTTCATGGTCTATCTAGTGCCACATTTTTCAAATTTTTGTGCTTGTTTAAAAAATTTGAGGCATAATTGACATAACATTATATTAGTTTCAGATGTACAACTTAATGATTCAATATTTGTGTATACTGCAAAATGATCACCAAAATAAGTCTAGTTAATATCTATCACCACGTAGTTATACATACTTTTTTTCTTGTAATGAGAACTTTTAAGATCTGCTCTCTTAGCAAGTTGCAAATATATAATACAGTATTATTAACTATAGTCACCATGCTGTACATTCCATCCCCAGGACTTATTTATTTGATAACAAAGTTTGTACCTTTTGACCACCTTCATCCAATTCCTCCAACCCCTACTCCCTGCCTCTGGCAACCACCAATCTGTTCTCTGTAACTATGCGTCCAGATGGGTTTTGTTCATTTATTTAGGTTCCACATATAAGTGAGTTACAACAGAGTATCTGTCTTTCCCTGTCTGACTTATTTCACTTAGTATAATGACCTCAAGGTCTACTCATGTTGTCACAAATAGAAAGATTTCTTATTTGAAATATTTATATGACTGAATAATATTCCATTGTGTATATATGTACCACATCTTTATCCATTCATATATTGATGGATACTTAGGTTGTTTCCATATCTTGGCTATTGTAGATAATACTGCAACGTGGGGATGCATTTATCTTTACGAGTTAATGTTTTTATTTTCTTTGGATAAATGCCCAGAAGTGGAATTCCTGGATCATATGGTAGTTCTATCTTTAATTTTTTGAGGAACTTCCATACTGTTTTCCAGAGAGGCTGAACCAATTTACACTCCCACCAACAGTGCAAGAGGGTTCCCTTTCCTCCACAACCTCACCAACACTTGTTATTTCTTGTCTTTTAGATAATAGCCATTCTAACAGGTGAGGTGGTATCTCATGGTGATTTTAATTTGCATTTCCCTGATGTAGAGCTCACTTTCATGTATCTGTTAGTCACCTGTGTGTCTTGCATTTTTGTGCTTCTTGTTGGTGATTTTGCTATTTAAAATGAACCTCAAACATAGTACTGAAGTGCTATCTGGTGTACCTAAGCTCAGAAGGCAAGATGTACTTTACAGAGAAAATACATTTTAGATGAGCTTCATTCAGGCATGAGTTATAAAGTTGAATTCAATGTTAATGAATCAACAATAGGTATTAAATAAGGTATCTTTAACGAGAAACACAGGTAAAACAAGGTTATGAGTTGATTGGCTGATGAAAATGTTGTGATCAGAAGCTCACAGAAACCTAACCCTGTATTTCTCCTAACAGCAATGGTCCAGTATTCATTAACTAAGTGTTTACAGTTTATATTGGGTTGGCCAAAAACTTCATTCGGGCTTTCCATAACGTCTTACGGAAAAAGCCAAACGAAAATTTTGGCCAACCCAATAGAATACAACTACCATGAATAATAAGAATCAAATGTATTTGGACAGACTGATAATAATGACTTCCATATTGGACATGTCTGGCTCTTTCTTGTAATCAATATATAACTTTTAATGTCAATTACTTAGAGAAGATTTTTCTACTACTTGATTTAAAAAGGAATGTTTTGCCTAACATATAACCCTCTTTTAATTCTTTGCATAGCAAATATCTTCATCTGACATTATGTTGTTTATTTGTTTATTGTCTAATTCCTTTCACTAGGATGCAAGCTCCATGAGAACAAGTTTCTTGTTTGTCTTATTTTTTGCTGTGTTCACAGCCCCTAGAACAATGTCTGGCACATGATTGGCATTCAATATGCATTCGTTTGAAAATTGATTAAAAGTATGAGTAAAATATTAATTGATATTTTAAGATATCATTTTTATGTTATATTTACACTTTATCTGCTATGCAATAATCACTTCTTTATAATTATTCCTATTCATGTCACTCTGTTGTTTTTCTATCTCTATTTATTCTTTTAAAGACTTTTGTTCCTATTTCACAGAGGTTATGTCTTCCTCATATCAAACAAATTTCTAAAATTTCCTTTTGGTTCCTTTATAAAATCATTTTTACAATCATGTTCCCTCTGAATTTCTAGGATGATGTTCCTTGTCCCTTTTTAAAAATAAATTTATTTATTTATTTATTTATTTATGGCTGCGTTGGGTCTTTGCTGCTGCGCGAGGGCTTTCTCTAGTTGGAGTGAACGGGAGCTACTGTTCATTGAGGTATGCAGGCTTCTCATTGTGGTGGCTTCTCTTGTTGCGGAGCACAGCCTCTTACGTGCATGGGCTTCAGTAGTTGTGGCATGCAGGCTCAGTAGTTGTGGCTCGCGGACTCTAGAGCGCAGACTCAGTAGTTGCAGCTTAGTTGCTCCACAGCATGTGGGATCTTCCCAGCCCAGGGATCAAACCCAAGTCCCCTGATTTGGCAGGTGGATTCTTAACCACTGCACCACCAGGGAAGTCCCAGTCCCATTTTATTCAGTATGTTTTCTCAGATCTCATATTTTGTTTTATATTCTTTCATTTTCCCAATTGCTCTATCTAGAACAAGAAGAGCCCCTTCTAGACTAGTACTTTCTTCTTGGTTTGTGGTTTGCCTTTGGCCAATTCACCATTCATCTGGCTATAGATCTAATATCCTTATGGAAGTGGCAATTTATAACAGGTACAAAGCTGTTTCAAAGGCCATCCACAAACTAATGCCAGTGTCTAGCAAGAACTGGCCTACTAAGTTTCCATGAAATATGGCTGAACATTCTCCTACCATACAGTTCCCAGTGTTTTAACTCTCTGAACTTCTTAAACTGAATGAAAACCACAATAATGTAGGCTTTTCCTATCTGTGCTCTTGTACAGCACTATTACTTTGAGTATTCTCCAGCACAGAATGAACTGTGCTGCCAACCAAGGTCCCTCTCTTTCCCCTCATCCC
Organism: Physeter macrocephalus; assembly: GCF_002837175.3. Taxonomy (NCBI): domain Eukaryota; kingdom Metazoa; phylum Chordata; class Mammalia; order Artiodactyla; family Physeteridae; genus Physeter; species Physeter macrocephalus. Next base: position 87,062,702 of record NC_041225.1, read on the forward strand.
ACATTCTGGTAGCACTAAAAAGGAGAATCCATGCAGTAGAGGGGTGAACAACCAATCTATTCGTCAATTCAGGATTGTACTTTCAATCCAGAAGGCATACCATAGAAAAGGGATAAACTGTCTTTTGACTTTTAAGGTTTGCTCTGTTGATGACAGCAAAACACACATCACTCAACAGCTGGATTTCTCAATCCATTCTATCAGCTCTGAACGTAGAGAAAATTTATTCCAATTTGGACAACGTTGTGAATTATCAACCGTATTTATCAATGAATATTGTAAATTTTCAGACTTTAATACATTTAAAGTATATTAGTAAAAGTTAAGAAAGACTTAGGTTGGCAGACAGACCTTCAAGATAGCAGAGGAGTAAGACCTGGAGATCACCATCCTCCCCACAAATACACTGGAAATACATCTAAATGTGGAACTACTCCTACAGAACACCTACTGAATGACGGCAGAAGACCTCAGATTTCTGAAAAGGCAAGAAACTGCCCACGTACCTGGGTAGGGCAAAAGAAGAAAGAAAAAAAACAGAGACAAAAGAATAAGGACAGGACCTGCAGCTCTGGCAGGGAGTTGTGAAGGCGGAAAAGTTTCCATGCACTAGGGAGCCCCTTCACTGGCGAAGACGGGGGCTGGCGGGGGGGAAGCTTCAGAGCCACAGAGGAGAGCATAGCAACAGGGGTGCAGAGGGCAGAGCGGAGAGATTCCCACACAGAGCATTGGTGCCGACCAGCACTCACCAGGCTGAGAGGCTTGTCTGCTCAGCCACCGGGACGGGTGGGGGCTGGGAGCTGAGGCTCGACTTCAGAGGTCAGATCCCAGGGAGAGGACTGGGGTTGGCTGTGTGAACACAGCCTGAAGAGGGCTAGTGCGCCACAGCTAACCGGGAGGGAGTCTGGGAAAAAGTTGGGACCTGCCTAAGAGGCAAGAGGCCATTGTTTCGGGGTACATGGAGAGAGACAAGTCAGAGCACCGCCTAAACGAGCTCCAGAGATGGGCATGAGCCACGGCTATCAGCGTAGACACCAGAGACAGGCATGAAATGCTAAGGCAGCTACTGCAGTCATCAAGAATACTGCGTATAAGAACAGGTCACTATTCACACGTCCCCTCCTGGGAGCCTATGCAGCCCACCACTGCCAGAGTCCTGTGATCCAGGGACAACTTCCCTGGGAGAAAACACAGCGTGCCTCAGGCTGGTGCAATGTCATGCCGGGCTCTGCTGTTGCAGGCTCGCACTGCATTCCGTACCCCTCCCTCCCCGTGGCCTGACTGTGCCAGAGCCCCCTAATCAGCTGCTCCTTTAACCCCATCCTGTCTGAGCAAAGAACAGATGACCTCAGGCGACCTAAACGCACAGGCGGGCCAAATCCAAAGCTGAACACCAGGAGCTGTGCGAACAAAGAAGAGAAAGGGAAATTTCTCCCAGGAGCCTGAGGAGGAGCAGATTAAATCTTCACAATCAACTTGATGTACCCTGCATCTCTGGAATATCATCCCAACACTGAGGCTGCGGACTTTGTGTGATTTTATCTGTATAACTTTGCTTTTACCATTTGTCCTAGGGTTCTGTCTGGTGTTTTTTGGTTTTTTGGGTTTTTTTAGTATAGTTTTTAGTGCTTGTTATCATTGGTGGATTTGTTTTCTGGCTTGGTTGCGCTCTTCTTTCTTTTTTTATTACTTTAATGTTTTTATTTTTAATAATTTTTATTTTTTATTTTAATAACTTTATTTTATCTTTTTCTTATTTTCTCCCTTTTATTCTGAGCCATGTGGCTGACAGGGTCTTGGTGCTCCAGCTGGGTGTCAGGCAGGTGCCTCTGAGGTGGAAGAGCCAAGTTCAGGACATTGGTCTACCAGAGACCTCTTGGCTCCACGTAATATCAAACGGCGAAAGCTTTCCCAGAGATCTCCATTTCAACTCCAAGACCCAAATCCAATGACCAGCAAGCTACACTGCTGGACACCGTATGCCAAACAACTAGGGAGACAGGAACACAACCCCACCCATTAGCAGAGAGGCTGCCTAAAATCATAATAAGATAACACATACCCCAAAACACACCACCAGACGTGGTCTGGCCCACCAGAAAGACAAATCCAACCTCATCCACTAAAACACAGGTACCAGTCCCCTCCACCAGGAAGCCTACACAACCCACTGAACGAGCTTTACCCACTGGGGGCAAACACCAAAAACAATGGGAACTACAAACCTGCAGCTTGCAAAAAGGGACCCCAAGAGCAGTATGTTAAGCAAAATAAGAAGACACAGAAACACACAGCAAATGAAGGAGCAAGATAAAAAACCACTGGAACAAACAAATGAAGAGGAAATAGGCTGTCTACCTGAAAAAGAACTGAGAGTAATGATAGTAAAGATGATCCAAAATCTTGGAAACAGAATGGAGAAAATACAAGAAACGTTTAACAAAGAACTAGAAGAACTAAAGAGCAAACAAACAATGATGAACAACATAATAAATGAAATTGAAAATTCTCTAGAATGAATCAATAGCAGAATAACTGAGGCATAAGAACAGATAAGTGACCTGGAAGATAAAAGAGTGGAAATAACTACCACAGAGAAGAAAAAAGAAAAAAGAATGAACACCATTGAGGACAGTCTCAGAGACTTCTGTAACAACATGAAACGCACCAACATTCAAATTATAGGGGTCCCAGAAGAAGAAGAGAAAAAGAAAGGGACTGAGAAACTATTTGAAGAGATTATAGTTGAAAACTTCCCTGATATGAGAAAGGAAAGAGTTAATCAAGTCCAGGAAGTACAGGGAGTCCCACATAGGAAAAATCCAAGGAGAAACATGCCAAGACACATATTAATCAAACTATCAAAAATTAAATACAAAGAAAAAGTAACAAGCAGCAAGGTAAAAGCAACAAATAACATACAAGGGATTCCCCATAAGGTTAACAGCTGATATTTCACCAGAAACTCTGCAAGCCAGAAGGGAGTGGCAGGAAATATTAAAACTGATGAAAGGGAAAAACCTACAACCAAGATTACTCTACCCAGCAAGGATCTCATTCAGATTCAATGCGAAAATCCAAAGCTTTACAGACAAGCAAAAGCTAAGAGAATTCAGCACCACCAAACCAGCTTTACAACAAATGCTAAAGGAACTTCTCTAGGCAGGAAACA
>NC_041225.1:87066219-87069008 GCF_002837175.3 Physeter macrocephalus
TACCTTAAATGTAAATGGATGAAATGCTCCAACCAAAAGACACAGACTGGCTGAATGGATACAAAAACAAGACCCATATATATGCTGTCTACAACAGAACCACTTCAGAATTAGGGACACATACAGACTGAAAGTGAGGGGATGGAAAAAGATATTACATGCAAATGGAAATCAACAGAAAGCTGGAGTAGCAATTCTCACATCAGATAAAGTAGATTTTAAAATAAAGATGATTACAAGAGACAAAGAAGGACACTACATAATGATCAAGGTATCAATCCAAGAAGAAGATATAACAATTGTAAATATTTACTCATCCAACAAAGGAGCACCTCAATACATAATGCTAACAGCCATAAGAGGGGAAATCGACAGAAGCACAATAATAGCAGGGGCCTTTATACCACACTTTCACCAATGGACAGACCAACCAAAATGAAAATAAATAAGGAAACACAAGCCTTAAATGATACATTAAACAAGATGGACTTGATATTGATAGGACACTCCATCCAAAAACAACAGAATACACTTTCTTCTCAAGTGCTCATGGAACATTCTCCACGATAGATCATATCTTGGGTAACAAATCAAGCCTTGGTAAATTTAAGAAAATTGAAATCATATCAAGTATCTTTTCTGACCACAACGCTATGAGACTAGATATCAATTACAGGAAAAAATCTGTAAGAAATACAAACACATGGAGGCTAAACAACACACTACTTAATAACCAAGAGATCACTGAAGAAATCAAAGAGGAAATAAAAAAATACCTAGAAACAAATGACAACAGGACGACCCAAAACCTATGGGATGCAGCAAAAGCAGTTCTAAGAGGGAAGTTTAGAGGTATACAAGCCTACCTTAAGAAACAAGAAACACCTCAAATAAACAACCTAAACTTACAGCTAAAGCAACTAGAGAAAGAACAAAAAAAACCCCAAAGTTAGCAGAAGGAAAGAAATCATAAAGATCAGATTAGAAATAAATGAAGGAAACAATAGCAAAGATCAATAAAACTAAAAGCTGGTTCTTTGAGAAGATAAACAAAATTGATAAACCATTAGCCAGACTCATCGAGAAAAAAAGGGAGAAGACTCAAATCAATAGAATTAGAAATGAAAAAGGAGAAGTAACAACTGACACTGCAGAAATACAAAGGATCGTGAGAGATTACTACAAGTAACTATATGCCAATAAAATGGACAACATGGAAGAAATGGACACGTTCTTAGAAAAACACCACCTTCTGAGAGTGAACCAGGAAGAAACAGAAAATATGAACAGACCAATTACAAGCACTGACATTGAGACTGTGATTAAATATCTTCCAACAAACCAAAGTCCAGGACCAGATGGCTTCACAGGCGAATTCTATCAAACACTTAGAGAAGAGCTAACACCTATCCTTCTCAAACTCTTCCAAAATAGAGCAGAGGGAGGAACACTCCCAAACTCATTCTACAAGGCCACCATCACCCTGATACCAAAACGAAACAAATATGTCACAAAGAAAGAAAACTACAGGCCACTATCACTGACGAACATAGATGCAAAAATCCTCAACAAAATATTAGCAAACAATCCAACAGCACATTAAAAGGATAATACACCATGACCAAGTGGGATTTAACCCAGGAATGCAAGGATTCTTCAATATATGCAAATCAATCAATGTGATAAACCATATTAACAAACTAAAGGATAAAAACCATATGATCATCTCAATAGATCCAGAAAAAGCTTTTGACAAAATTCAACACCAATTTATAATAAAAACCCTCCAGAAAGTAGGCATAGAGGGACCTTACCTCAACATAATAAGGCCATAGATGACAAACCCACAGCCAGCAACATTCTCAATGGTAAAAAACTGAAACCATTTCAGTTTTTCTGGAACCAGACAAGGCAGTCCAGAATTACTGTGGCCCTGAACCAAGATGGTGGAGTAGAAGGGCGTGCTCTTACTCCCTCTTGTTAGAACACCAAAATCACAACTAGCTGCTGGGCAGTCATCAACAGGAAGACTCTGGAACTCACCAAAAAAGATACCCCACATCCAAAGACAAAGGAGAAGCCACAGTGAGATGGTAGGAGGGGCGCAATCACAGTAAAATCAAATCCCATAACTGCTGGGTGGGTGACTCACAGACTGGAGAACACTTACACCACAGAAATCCACCCACTGGAGTGAAGGTTCTGAGGCCCACGTCAGACTTCTGAACCTGGGGGTCCAGTAATGGGAGGAGGAATTCCTAGACAATCAGACTTTGAAGGCTAGTGGGATTTAATTGCAGGACTTCAACAGGACTGGGGGAAACAGAGACTCCACTCTTGGAGGGCACACACAAAGTAGTGTGTGCACTGGGACCCAGGGGAAGGAGCAGTGACCCCATAGGAGACTGAACCAGATCTACCTGCTAGTGTTGGAGGGTCTCCTGCAGAGGCAGGGGGTGGCTGTGTCTCACTGTGAGGACAAGGACACTGGCAGCAGAAGTTATGGGAAGTACTCCTTGGTGTGACCCCTCCCAGAGTCTGCCATTAGTCCCACCAAAGAGCCCAGGTAGGCTCCAGTGTTGGGTTGCCTCAGGCCAAACAACCAACAGGGAGGGAACCCAGCCCCACCCATCAGCAGACAAGCAGATTAAAGTTTTACTGAGCTCTGCCCACCAGAGCAACAGCCAGCTCTACCCACCACCAGTCCCTCCCATCACGAAGCTTGCACAAGCCTCTTAGATAGCCTCATCCACCAGAGGGCAGACAGCAGAAGCAAGAAGAACTACAAT
>NC_041225.1:87070017-87071317 GCF_002837175.3 Physeter macrocephalus
GATAAGTGACCTGGAAGACAGAATGGCGGAATTCACTGCTGTGGAACAGAATAAAGAAAAAAGAATGAAAAGAAATGAAGACAGCCTAAGAGACCTCTGGGACATTAAACACAACAACATTTATATTATAGGGGTCCCAGAAGGAGAAGAGAGAGAGAAAGGACCAGAGAAAATATTTGAAGAGATTGTAGTTGAAAACTTCCCTAACATGGAAAAGGAAATAGCCACCCAAGTCCAGGAAGCACAGTGAGTCCCATACAGGATAAACCCAAGGAGAAACATGCCAAGACTCATAGTAATCAAACTGGCAAAAATTAAAGACAAAGAAAAATATTCAAAGCATCAAGGAAAAAACAACAAATAACATACAAGGGAACTCCCATAAGGTGAACAGCTGATTTCTCAGCAGAAACTCTACAAGCCAGAAGAGAGTGGCATGATATACTTAAAGTGATGAAAGGGAAGAACCTACAACCAAGATTACTTTATCCGGCAAGGATCTCATTCAGATTCAATGGAGAAATCAAAAGCTTTACAGACAAGCAAAACCTAAGAGAATTCAGCAACACCAAGCCAGCTCTACAACAAATGCTAAAGGAACTTCGCTAAGTGTGAAACACAAGAGAAGAAAAGGACCTACAAAAACAAACCTAAAACAATTAAGCAAATGGTAATAGGAACATACATATCGATAATTACCTTAAATGAGAATGGATTAAATGCTCCAACCAAAAGACACAGGCTTCCTGAATGGATACAAAAACAAGACCCATGTATATGCTGTCTACAAGACACCCATTTCAGACTGAGGGGATGAAATCAAAAGCTTTACAGACAAGCAAAACCTAAGAGAATTCAGCAACACCAAGCCAGCTCTACAACAAATGCTAAAGGAACTTCGCTAATGGAAATCAAAACAAAGCTGGAGTAGCAATACTCATATCAGATAAAATAGACTTTAAAATAAAAAATGTTACAAGGGACAAGGAAGGACACTACATAATGATCAAGGGATCAATCCAAGAAGAAGATAGAACACTTATAAATATATATGCACCCAACATAGGAGCACCTCAATACATAAGGCAACTGCTAACAGCTCTAACAGATGAAATTGACAGTAACACAATAAGAGTGGGGGACATTACACCTCACTTACACCAATGGACAGATCATCCAAAATGAAAATAAATAAGGAAACAGAAGCTTTAAATGACACAGTACACTAGATAGATTTAATTGATATTTATAGGACATTCCATCCAAAAACAGCAGATTACACTTTCTTCTCAAGTGCACA
>NC_041225.1:87072329-87073565 GCF_002837175.3 Physeter macrocephalus
CACCATCACCCTGATACCAAAACCAGACAAAGATACTACTAAAAAAGAAAATTACAGACCAACATCACTGATGAATATTGATGCAAAAGTCCTCAATAAAATCCTAGCCAACAGAATCCAACAACACATTAAAAGGATCATACACCATGATCAAGTGAGATTTATCCCAGGGTTACAAGGATTCTTCAATATATGCAAATCAATCAATGTGATACACCACGTTAACAAATTAAGGAATAACAACCATATGATCACCTCAACAGATGCAGAAAAAGCTTTTGACAAAATTCAAAACCCTTTTATGATAAAAACTCTCCAGAAAGTTGGCATAGAGGAAAGCTACCTCAACATAATAAAGGCCATATATGACAAACCCACAGCAAACATCATTCTCAATGGTGAAAAACTGAAAGTATTTCCTCTAAGATCAGGAACAAGACAAGGATGTCCACTCTCACCACTATTATTCAGCATAGTTTTTGAAGTCCTAGCCACTGCAATCAGAGAAGAAAAAAAATAAAAGGAATACAAATTGGAAAAGAAGAAGTAAAACTGTCACTGTTTGCAGATGACATGATACTATAGATAGAATCCTAAAGATGCCTCCAGAAAACTACTATAGCTAATCAATGAATTTGGTAAAGTTGGACGATACAAAAGTAATGCACAGAAATCTCTTGCATTAGAAATTAAAGATGATACCAACAGATGGAGAGATACACCATGTTCTTGTACAGGAAGAATCAATATTGTGAAAATGACTATACTACCCAAAGCAACCTACATATTGAATGCAATCCCTATCAAACTATGAATGGCATTTTTTACAGAACTAGAACAAAAAAATCTTAAAATGTGTATGGGGACACAAAAGACACAAAATAGCCAAAGCAGTCTTGAGGGAAAAAAACGGAACTAGAGGAATCAGACTCCCTGACTTCAGACTATATTACAAAGCTACAGTAATCAAGACAATATGGTACTGGCAGAAAAACAAAACATAGATCAATGGAACAAGATAGAAAGCCCAGAGATAAATCCACACACCTATGGTCAACTCATCTATGACAAAGTAGGCAAGGATATACAATGGAGAAAAGACAGTCTCTTCAATAAGTGGTGCTAGGAGAACTGGACAGCTACATATAAAAGAATGTAATTAGAACACTCCCTAACACAATACACAAAAATAAACTCAAAATGGATTAGAGACCTAAATGGAAGACCAGACACTAT